>NC_057808.1:272070431-272203283 GCF_018294505.1 Triticum aestivum
GTACAACCTTGTCGTAAGTCCTCATAACTGTTTTTGACAAATGCCATAGTCAAAGATAAATATGGCCAATAGTATCATCTCATAGAGAGACTAATGACGTTTTTTTACTATCAGACTGATGATGTCCAAAAGGCAAGGGCCATGTCATAGCTTTTCCTATCAATATGAGATCTAATTACGAAAATTTCAATGTGAGGAGTGCAATGGTGAAAACAGTTTGTAATATGGATGCTCAGTGTAAGAGATATTTCATTTAAAAAATCACGTACTAGTCCTCCCATCCCCTCTGATCCCCGGGAGAAAAATACATCAAAACTCAAGTGGCACATCTTGTCGACGCCGGAGGAGTATAGAAGTAACCCTTTTTTCCCGAATACATAAAAGGCTTGCGTATCATTGCATTGATAGGAGGGAAAAAATAGCAGTTACAGGAGTAGCCTCACAAGAGCGTACGGGGGAGGGCATCAGTGAAAGCTACGGTGGCACATACAAGGAAAAGGGGTGTGCACAGGCCCATGGATAGAGTAGCTACGGGAGGAGCATGTTGCTGAGCCCCTTGGCTCCGGCGGCTGCCCAGCCGCGAGCGTCTTCTTTAATGTCATTGACGGGTAGGGGGGTCGAGGGGGTTGCATCGTTGAAGACGCAGGCGTTTCGCGCTTTCCAGATACGCCAAGCCGTGAGAATGATCAACGAGGCGAGGCCGTGTCGCAGCGTGGTCGGCGCGTCCTGCACGACCAGGGAGAACCAGTCGCGGAAGTCCGACGTTGGGTAGGAGAGGGGGGTATCAGTGATGCGATACCAAGATAGGACCTCATACCAAGTCTGACGGGAGAAGGGACAGCCAACGAGGAGGTGCTCCATGGTCTCAGGCTCCTGGTCGCAGAGGAGGCAAAGCGGAGCATGGGCGAGGCCGCGACGGGCAAGACGGTCGGTGGTCCAGCATCGTCCTTGGAAGGCTAACCAAAGGAAGACCTTGACGTGGAGTGGTGCCCAAGACTACCAGGTTAGCTTCCAGGAGGGCTCGATCGTGGACCCAACAAAGAGGGCCTTATAGCATGACCTGGCGGAGTACACGCCGGTCGAGGTCCAGCGCCAGGTGAGGGTATCTGGGGCGTCAGTGAGAGTGAACTGGCGGAGCCGTATCTAGAGGTGGATGTACTGCACTAGGGCCTCCGGCCCTAGGGAGCCCTGAATGTCCTGGATCCAGACGCAGGAGTCAAGACCTGCAGCCACAGTGCGCGCTTTGCAGCGCCGATGGGGCACCGTAGCAAAAACGAGGGGGCCCAGCTCAGCAATGGAGGCCCCGTCGATCCAGTGGTCCTCCCAGAAGAGGCAAGTCATGCCGTCACCAACAGCCCAAGTGGTGGAGGCCCGGAAGATAGCCTGCACGGACAGGCAACTAGGAATGTGGAGGTAGATCCACGGGCGGGTGGGGTCGGTCTTGCGCAGCCAGAGCCAGCGGGCCAGCAGGGCATGGCCGCATGCTACCTCTTGAGCTTATGTTGGTTTTTTCCCTTGAATAGGAAAGGGTGATGCAGCAAAGGAGCGTAAGTATTTCCCTCAGTTTTGAGAACCAAGGTATCAATCCAGTAGGAGACTACGCAGCAAGCCAGCGAATACATGCACAAACAAACACCAACTTGCAACCAACGCGACAAAGGGGTTGTCAATCCCTTCACGGTTATTCGCAAAGGGAGATCCGATAGAGATGGACAAACGGTAAAGTAATATTATTGGTATTTTTGGTTTATCGAACGGAAAGTAAAGATTGCAAAATAAAGGAACGACGACAGAAATTGGCAAGTTGACGGGAAACTAATATGATGTAAAATAGACCCGGGGGCCATAGAAAAGCGCAAAGTTAGGACGATATCTAAGGCAATGATCATGAATATAGGCATCACGTCCGTGTCAAGTAGACCGAAATGATTCTGCATCAACTACTATTACTCCACACATCGACCGACTCCTGCCTGCATCTAGAGTATTAAGTTCATAAGAACAAATTAACGCATTAAGCAAGATGACATGATGTAGCAGGATTAACTCAAGCAATATGATGAATACCTCGATGGCAACAATACAATTCGTGCCTTGCTGCCCTTACTGTCACTGGGAAAGGACACCGCAAGATTGAACCCAAAGCTAAGCACTTCTCCCATTGCAAGAAAAACCAATCTAGTTGGCCAAACCAAATCGATAGTTCGAAGAGACTTGCAAAGATATCAATCATGCATATAAGAATTCAGAGGAGATTCAAATAATATTCATAGATAAGTTGATCATAAATCCACAATTCATCGGATCTCGGCAAACACACCGCAAAAGAGTATTACCTCGAATAGATCTCCAAGAACATCGAGGAGAAATTTGTATTGAGAATCAAAGAGAGAGAAGAAGCCATCTAGCTACTAGCTATGGACCCATAGGTCTGAAGTAAACTACCCACGCTTCATCGGAGAGGCAATGGTGTTGATGAAGAAGCCCTCTGTGATCGATTCCCCCTCCGGCAGGATGCCGGAAAAGGCCCCAAGATGGGATCTCACAGGTACAGAAGGTTGCGGCAATGGAAAAGTGGTTTTGTGGCTCCCCTCGATGTTTTTGGGGTATAAGAGTATATATAGGAGGAAGAATTAGGTCAAGGGACCTACGAGGGGCCCACAAGGTCGGGGGGCGCTCCCTACACCCCTGGGCGCGCCCTCCACCCTTGTGGCTGCCTCAAGGCTCCTCTGACTTGCACTCCAAGTCTCTTGGGTGTCTTCTGGTCCAAGAAAAATCATGGCGAAAGTTTTATTCCGTTTGGTATTCCTTTTCTGCGAAACTCTAAACAAGGAAAAAAACAAAAACTGGCACTTGGCTCTAGGTTAATAGGTTAGTCCCAAAAATCATATAAAATAGCATATTAATGCATATATAACATCCAAAATAGATAATATAATAGCATGGAACAATAAAAAATTATAGATATGTTGGAGACGTATCAAGCATCCCCAAGCTTAATTCCTGCTCGTCCTCGAGTAGGTAAATGATACAAACAGAATTTTTGATGTGGAATGCTACCTATCATATTTATCCATGTAATTAGCTTTATTGTGGCATTAATGTTCAGATCCGTAAGATTCAAAACAAAAGTTTATATTGACATAAAAACAATAACTTCAAGCATACTAACAAAATAATTATGTCTTCTCAAAATAACATGGCCAAAGAAAGCTTATCCCTACAAAATCATATAGTCTGGCTATGCTCCATCTTCATCACACAAAATATTTAAATCATGCACAACCCCGATGACAAGCCAAGCAATTGTTTCATACTTTTGACGTTCTCAAACTTTTCAACTTTCACGCAATACATGAGCGTGAGCCATGGACATAGCACTATAGGTGGAATAGACGGTGGTTGTGGAGAAGACAAAAAGAAGGAGATAGTCTCACATCAACTAGGCGTATCAACGGGCTATGGAGATGCCCATTAATAGATAAATATGTGAGTGAGTAGGGATTGCCATGCAACGGATCCACTAGAGCTATAAGTTTATGAAAGCTCAAAAAGAAACTAAGTGGGTGTGCATCCAACTCGCTTGCTCACGAAGACCTAGGGCAATTTGAGGAAGCCCATCATTGGAATATACAAGCCAAGTTCTATAATGAAAATTTCCCACTAGTATATGAAAGTGATGTCATAGGAGACTCTCTATCATGAAGATCATGGTGCTACTTTGAAGCACAAGTGTGGCAAAAAGGATAGTAACATTGTCCCTTCTTTCTTTTCTCTCATTTTTTTATTTGGGCCTTTTCTCTTTTTTTTGGCCTCTTTTTTTTAGTCCGGAGTCTCATCCCGACTTGTGGGGGAATCATAGTCTCCATCATCCTTTCCTCACATGGGCAATGCTCTAATAATGAAGATCATCACACTTTTATTTACTTACAACTCAAGAATTACAACTCGATACTTAGAACAAAATATGACTCTATGTGAATGCCTCTGGTGGTGTACCGGGATGTGCAATGAATCAAGAGTGACATGTATAAAAAATGATGAATGGTGGCTTTGCCACAAATACGATGTAAACTACATGATCATGCAAAGCAATATGACAATGATGGAGCGTGTCATAATAAACAGAATGGTGGAAAGTTGCATGGCAATATATCTCAGAATGGCTATGGAAATGCCATAATAGGTAGGTATGGTCGCTGTTTTGAGGAAGGATATGTGGTGGGTTTATGGTACCGGCGAAAGTTGCGCGGTACTAGAGAGGCTAGCAATGGCGGAAAGGTGAGAGTGCATATAATCTATTGACTCAACATTAGTCATAAAGAACTCACATACTTATTTCAAAAATCTATTAGTCATAGAAACAAAGTACTGCGCGCTTGCTCCTAGGGGGATAGATTGGTAGGAAAAGACCATCTCTCGTCCCCGACCGCCACTCATAAGGAAGACAATCAAAAAAATAAATCATGCTCTGACTTCATCACATAATGGTTCACGATACGTGCATGCTACGGGACTCACAAACTTTAACACAAGTATTTCTCAAATTCACAACTACTTACTAGCATGACTCTAATATCACCATCTTCATATCTCAAAACAATCATAAGGAATCAAACTTCCCATGGTATTCAATGCACTTTATATGAAAGTTTTTATTATATCCCTCTTGGATGCCTATCATATTAGGACTAATTTTATAACCAAAGCAAATTACCATGCTGTTTAGAGACTCTCAAAATAATAGAAGTGAAGTACGAGAGTTCATCAATTTCTATAAAATAAAACCACCACCGTGCTCTAAAAAGATATAAGTGAAGCACTAGAGCAAATTTTGCCTAGCTCAAAAGATATAAGTGAAGCACATAGAGCATTCTAATAAATCACGATTCATGCGTGTCTCTCTCAAAAGGTGTGTACAGCAATGATGATTGTGGCAAACTAAAAAGCAAAGACTCAAATCATACAAGACGCTCCAAGCAAAACACATATCATGTGGTGAATAAAAATATAACCTGAAGTAAAGTTACCGATAGACAAAGACGGAAGAGGGGATGCCTTCTGGGGCATCCCCAAGCTTAGCCTTTTTGACATCCTTGAATATTACGTTGGGGTGCCTTGGGCATCCCCAAGCTTAGGCTATTGCCACTCCTTATTCCATAGTCCATCAAATCCTTACCCAAAATTTGAAAACTTCACAACACAGAACTCCAACAAAAAATCTCGTAAGCTTCGTTAGTATAAGAAAATAAATCACCACTTTTGGTACTGTTGTGAACTCATTCTTTATTTATATTGGCGTAATATATATTGTATTCCAACTTTACCATGGTTCATACTGTTGGGGAACGCAGTATTTCAAAAAATTTACCTACGATCACGCAAGATCTATCTAGGAGATGCATAGCAACGAGCGGGGAGAGTGTGTCCACGTACCCTCGTAGACCGAAAGCAGAAGCGTTTAGTAACGTGGTTGATGTAGTCGAACGTCTTCGCAATCCAACTGATCCAAGCACCGAACGTACGGCACCTCCGCGTTCAGCACACGTTCAGCTCGATGACGTCCCTCGATCTCTTGATCCAGTTGAGGACAAGGGAGAGTTCCGTCAGCACGATGGCGTGGCGATGGTGATGATGAAGTTACCGGCGCAAGGCTTCGCCTAAGCGCTACGACAATATGACCGAGGTGTGTAACTATGGAGGGGGGCACCGCACACGGCTAAGAGAAGACTTGGTGTGTCTTTGGGGTGCCCCCCTCCCACGTATATAAAGGGGGTAGGAGAGGTGGCCGGCCCAAGGGGGGCACGCCATGGGGGGGAGTCCTACTTGGACTCCCGGTCCAAGTAGGATTCCCCCCCTTTCCTATTCGCACTAGGAGAAGGAGGGAAGGAGGAGGACGAGAGAAGGAAAGGGGGGCGCCCCCCCCCCCCAACCCTAGTCCAATTCGGTTTGGGCTTGGGGGGTGCGCGCCTCCACCTGGCCGCCGCCTCCTCTCTCCACTAGGGCCCATGAAGGCCCATTAACTCCCCGGGGGGGTTCTGGTAACCCTCGGTACTCCGGAAAATGTCCAAACCTTTCCGAAACCATTCCGGTGTCCAAACACAACCTTCCAATATATCAATCTTTATGTCTCGACCATTTCGAGACTCCTCGTCATGTCCGTGATCTCATCCGGGACTCCGAACAAACTTCGGTACATCAAATCACATAACTCATAATACAAATCGTCATCAAACGTTGAGCGCGCGGACCCTACGGGTTCGAGAACTATGTAGACATGACCGAGACACATCTCCGGTCAATAACCAATAGCGGAACCTGGATGCTCATATTGGCTCCTACATATTCTACGAAGATCTTTATCGGTCAAACCGCATAACAACATACGTTGTTCCCTTTGTCATCGGTATGTTACTTGCTCGAGATTCGATCGTCGGTATCATCATACCTAGTTCAATCTCATTATCGGCAAGTCTCTTTACTCGTTCTGTAATGCATCATCCCGCAACTAACTCATTAGTCACATTGCTTGCAAGGCTTAGAGTGATGAGCATTACCGAGAGGGCCCAGAGATACCTCTCCGATACACGGAGTGACAAATCCTAATCTCGATCTATGCCAACTCAATAAACACCATCGAAGACACCTGTAGAGCATCTTTATAATCACCTAGTTACGTTGTGACGTTTTATAGCACACAAGGTGTTCCTTCAATATTCGGGAGTTGCATAATCTCATAGTCAGAGGAACATGTATAAGTCATGATGAAAGCAATAGCAATAAAACTAAACGATCATTTATGCTAAGCTAATGGATGGATCTTGTCCATCACATCATTCTCTAATGATGTGATCCCGTTCATCAAATGACAACACATCTCTATGGTCAGGAAACTTGCCATCTTTGATTAACGAGCTAGTCAAGTAGAGGCATACAAGGGACACTCTGTTTGTCTATGTATTCACACATGTACTAAGTTTTCGGTTAATACAATTCTAGCATGAATAATAAACATTTATCATGATATAAGGAAATATAAATAACTACTTTATTATTGCCTCTAGGGCATATTTCCTTCAGTCTCCCACTTGCACTAGAGTCAATAATCTAGATTACATAGTAATGATTCTAACACCCATGGAGTCTTGGTGCTGATCATGTTTTGCTCGTGAGAGAGGCTTAGTCAACGGGTCTGCAACATTCAGATCTGTATGTATCTTGCAAATCTCTATGTCTCCCTCCTTGACTTGATTGCGGATGGAATTGAAGCATCTCTTGCTGTGTTTGGTTCTCTTGTGAAATCTGGATTCCTTCGCCAAGGCAATTGCTTGAGTATTGTCACAACAGATTTTCATTGGACCCGATGCACTAGGTATGACACCTAGATCGGATATGAACTCCTTCATCCAGACTCCTTCATTTGCTTCTTCCGAAGCAGCTATGTACTCCGCTTCACACGTAGATCCCGCCACGACGCTCTTCTTGGAACTGCACCAACTGATAGCTCCACCATTCAATATAAATACGTATCCGGTTTGTGACTTAGAGTCATCCAGATCAGTGTCAAAACTAGCATCGACGTAACCGTTTACGATGAGCTCTTTGTCACCTCCATAAATGAGAAACATATCCTTAGTCATTTTCAGTTATTTCAGGATGTTCTTGACCACTGTCCAGTGATCCACTCCAGGATTACTTGGGTACCTCCCTGCTAAACTAATAGCAAGGCACACATCAGGTCTAGTACACAATATTGCATACATGATAAAACCTATGGCTGAGGCATAGGGAATGACTTTCATTTTCTCTCTATCTTCTGCAGTGGTCGGGCATTGAGTCTGACTCAACTTCACACCTTGTAACACAAGCAAGAACCCTTTCTTTGACTGATCCATTTTGAACTTTTTCAAAACTTTATCAAGGTATGTGCTTTGTGAAAGTCCAATTAAGCGTCTTGATCTATCTCTATAGATCTTGATGCCTAATATATAAGCAGCTTCACCGAGGTCTTTCATTGAAAAAATCTTATTCAAGTATCCTTTTATGCTATTCAGAAATTTGGTATCATTTCTGATCAACAATATGTCATCCACATATAATATCAGAAATGCTACAGAGCTCCCACTCACTTTCTTGTAAATACAGGCTTCTCCAAAAGTCTGTATAAAACCATATGCTTTGATCACACTATCAAAGCGTATATTCCAACTCCGAGAGGCTTGCACCGGTCCATAAATGGATCACTGGAGCTTGCACACTTTGTTAGCACCTTTTGGATCGACAAAACCTTCTGATTGCATCATATACAACTCTTCTTTAAGATATCCATTAAGGAATGCAGTTATGACATCCATTTTCCAAATTTCATAATCATAAAATGCGGCAATTGCTAACATGATTCAGACAGACTTAAGCATCGCTACGGGTGAGAAGGTCTCATCGTAGTCAACTCCTTGAACTTGTCGAAAACCTTTCGCAACAAGTCGAGCTTTGTAGACAGTAATATTACAGTTAGCGTCAGTCTTCTTCTTAGAGATTCATTTATTCTCTATGGCTTGCCGATCATCGGGCAAGTCAACCAAAGTCCACACTTTGTTCATACATGGATCCCATCTCAGATTTCATGGCCTCAAGCCATTTCGCGGAATCTGGGCTCATCATCGCTTCCTCATAGTTCGTAGGTTCGTCATGGTCAAGTAACATGATTTCCAGAACAGGATTACCGTACCACTCTAGTGCGGATCTTACTCTGGTTGACCTACGAGGTACGGTAGTAACTTGATCTGAAGTTTCATGATCATCATCATTAGCTTCTTCACTAATTGGTGTAGGAATCACTGGAACTGATTTCTGTGATGAACTACTTTCCAATAAGGGAGCAGGTACAATTACCTCATCAAGTTCTAATTTCCTCCCACTCACTTCTTTCGAGAGAAACTCCTTCTCTGGAAAGGATCCATTATTAGCAACGAATATCTTGCCTTCGGATCTGTGATAGAAGGTGTACCCAACAGTCTCCTTTGGGTATCCTATGAAGACACATTTCTCGGATTTGGGTTTGAGCTTATCAGGTTGAAGCTTTTTCACATAAGCATCGCAGCCCCAAACTTTAAGAAACGACAACTTGGGTTTCTTGCCAAACCACAGTTCATATGGTGTCGTCTCAACGGATTTAGATGGTGCCCTATTTAATGTGAATGCAGCCGTATCTAAAGCATAACCCCAAAACGATAGCGGTAAATCAGTAAGAGACATCATAGATCGCACCATATCTAATAAAGTACGATTACGACGTTCGGACACACATTACGCTGTGGTGTTCCAGGTGGCATAAGTTGTGAAATTATTCCACGTTGTTTCAAATGAAGACCAAACTTGTAACTCAAATATTCACCTCCACGATCGGATCGTAGAAACTTTATTTTCTTGTTAAGATGATTTTCCACTTCACTCTGAAATTCTTTGAACTTTTCAAATGTTCCAGACTTATGTTTCATCAAGTAGATATACCCATATCTGCTCAAATCATCCGTGAAGGTCAGAAAATAACGATACCCGCCGCGAGCCTCAACACTCATCGGACCGCATACATCAGTGTGTATTATTTCCAACAAGTCTGTTGCTCGCTCCATTGTTCCGTAGAACGGAGTCTTAGTCATCTTGCCCATGAGGCATGGTTCGCAAGCATCAAGTGATTCCAAAAGCCCATCAGCATGGAGTTTCTTCATGCACTTTACACCAATATGACCTAAACGGCAGTGCCACAAATAAGTTGCACTATCTTTATTAACCTTGCATCTTTTGCCTTCAATATTATTAATATGTGTATCACTACAATCGAGATTCAACAAAAATAGACCACTCTTCAAGGGTGCATGACCATAAAAGATATTACTCATATAAATAGAACAACCATTATTCTCTGATTTAAATGAATAACCGTCTCGCATCAAACAAGATCCAGATATAATGTTCATGCTTAATGCTAGCACCAAATTACAATTATTCAGGTCTAAAACTAATCTCGAAGGTAGATGTAGAGGTAGCATGCCGGCGGCGATCACATCGACTTTGGAACCATTTCCCACGCGCATCGTCACCTCGTCCTTAGCCAATCTTCTGTTTAATCCGTAGCCCTTGTTTCGAGTTGCAAATATGAGCAACAGAACCAGTATCAAATACCCAGGCGCTACTACGAGCATTAGTAAGGTACACATCAATAACATGTATATCAAATATACCTTTCACTTTGCCATCCTTCTTATCCACCAAATACTTGGGGCAGTTCTGCTTCCAGTGACGAGTCCCTTTGCAGTAGAAGCACTCAGTCTCAGGCTTAGGTCCAGACTTGGGCTTCTTCACTTGAGCAGCAACTTGCTTCCCGTTCTTCTTGAAGTTCCCCTTCTTCCCTTTGCCCTTTTTCTTGAAACTAGTGGTCTTGTTAACCATCAACACTTGATGCTCCTTCTTGATTTCTACCTCCACAGCCTTTAGCATTGCGAAGAGCTCGGGAATTGTCTTATCCATCCCTTGCATATTATAGTTCATCATGAAGCTTTTATAGCTTGGTGGCAGTGGTTGAAGAACTCTGTCAATGACAGTATCATCAGGAAGATTAACTCCCAGTTGATTCAAGTGGTTGTGATACCCAGACTTTCTAAGTATATGTTCACTGACAGAACTATTCTCCTCCATCTTGCAGCTGTAGAACTTATTGGAGACTTTATCTCTCAATCCGGGCATTTGCTTGAAATATTAACTTCAACTCCTGGAACATCTCATATGCTCCATGACGTTCAAAACGTCGTTGAAGTCCTGGTTCTAAGCCGTAAAGCATGACACACTGAACTATTGAGTAGTCATCAGCTTTGCTCTGCGAGACGTTCATAACGTCCGGAGTTGCTCCTGCAGCAGGTCTTGCACCTAGCGGTGCTTCCAGGACGTAATTCTTCTGTGCAGCAATGAGGATAATCCTCAAGTTACGGACCCAGTCCGTGAAGTTGCTACCATCATCTTTCAACTTAGCTTTCTCTAGGAACACATTAAAATTCAAGGGAACGGTAGCACGGGCCATTGATCTACAACAACATAGACATGCAAAATACTATCAGGCACTAAGTTCATGATAAATTAAAGTTCAATTAATCATATTACTTAAGAACTCCCACTTAGATAGACATCTCTCTAGTCGTCTAAATGATCACGTGATCCATATCAACTAAACCATGTCCGATCATCATGTGAGATGGAGTAGTTTTCAATGGTGAACATCACTATGTTGATCATATCTACTATATGATTCGCGTTCGACCTTTTGGTCTCAGTGTTCCGAGGCCATATCTGCATATGCTAGGCTCGTCAAGTTTAACCCGAGTATTCTGCGTGTGCAAACTGGCTTGCACCCATTGTATGTGAACGTAGAGCTTATCACACCCGATCATCACGTGGTGTCTCGGCACGACGAACTGTAGCAACGGTGCATACTCAGGGAGAACACTTATACCTTGAAATTTAGTGAGAGATCATCTTATAATGCTACCGCCGTACTAAGAAAAATAAGATGCATAAAAGATAAACATCACATGCAATCAAAATAAGTGATATGATATGGCCATCATCATCTTGTGCCTTTGATCTCCATCTCCAAAGCACCGTCATGATCACCATCGTCACCGGCTTGACACCTTGATCTCCATCGTAGCATCGTTGTCGTCTCGCCAACTATTGCTTCTACGACTATCGCTACCGCTTAGTGATAAAGTAAAGCAATTACATGGCGATTGCATTTTATACAATAAAGCGACAACCATAAGGCTCCTGCCAGTTGCCGATAACTTTTACAAAACATGATCATGTCATACAACAATTTATATATCATCACGTCTTGACCATATCACATCACAATATGCCCTGCAAAAATAAGTTAGACATCCTGTACTTTTTTGTTGCGAGTTTTTTGTGGCTGCTACGGGCTTCTAGCAAGAACCGTTCTTACCGACGCATCAAAACCACAACGATTTTTCGTCAAGTGTGTTGTTTTAACCTTCAACAAGGACCGGTCATAGTAAAACTCGATTCAACTAACGTTGGAGAAACTGACACCTGCTAGCCACCTGTGTGCGAAGCACGTCGGTAGAACCAGTCTCATGAACGCGGTCATGTAATGTCGGTCCGGGCCGCTTCATCCAACAATACCACCGAATCAAAGTAAGACATTGTTGGTAAGCAGTATGACTATTATCGCCCACAACTCATTGTGTTCTACTCGTGCATATAACATCTACGCATAGACCTGGCTCGGATGCCACTATTGGGGAACGCAGTATTTCAAAAAAATTACCTACGATCACGCAAGATCTATCTAGGAGATGCATAGCAACGAGCGGGGAGAGTGTGTCCACGTACCCTCGTAGACCGAAAGCGGAAGCATTTAGTAACGCGGTTGATGTAGTCGAACGTCTTCACGATCCAACCGATCCAAGCACCAAACGTACGGCACCTCCGCGTTCAGCACATGTTCAGCTCAATGACGTCCCTCGATCTCTTGATCCAGTTGAGGACGAGGGAGAGTTCCGTTAGCACGACGGCGTGGCGACGGTGATGATGAAGTTACCGGCGCAGGGCTTCACCTAAGCACTACGACGATATGACCGAGGTGTGTAACTGTGGAGGCGGGCACCGCACACGGCTAAGAGAAGACTTGGTGTGTCTTTGGGGTGCCCCCTCCCACGTATAGAAAGGGGAAGGAGAGCTGGCCATCCCAAGGGGGGCGCGCCATGGGGGGGGAGTCATACTTGGACTCCCGGTCCAAGTAGGATTCGCCCCCCTTTCCTATTCCCACAAGGAGAAGGAGGGAAGGAGGAGGAGGGGAGAAGGAAAGGGGGGCCGCCCCCCCCCCCAACCCTAGTCCAATTCAGTTTGGGCTTGGGAGGCCGCGCGCCTCCACCTGGCCGCCACCTCCTCTCTCCACTAGGGCCCATGAAGGCCCATTAACTCCCCGGGGGGGTTCCGGTAACCCCCGCTACTCCAGAAAATGTCCGAACCTTTCCGAAACCATTCCGGTGTCCAAACACAACCTTCCAATATATCAATATTTATGTCTTGACCATTTTGAGACTCCTCTTCATGTCCATGATCTCATCTGGGACTTCGAACAAACTTCGGTACATCAAATCACATAACTCATAATACAAATCGTCATCGAACGTTAAGCGTGCGGACCATATGGGTTCGAGAACCATGTAAACATGAACGAGACACATCTCCGGTCAATGACCAATAGCGGAACCTGGATGCTCATATTGGCTCCTACATATTCTACGAAGATCTTTATCGGTCAAACCGCATAACAACATACGTTGTTCCCTTTGTCATCAGTATGTTACTTGCCCGAGATTCGATTGTCGGTATCATCATACCTAGTTCAATCTCATTACCAGCAAGTCCCTTTACTCGTTCCGTAATGCATCATCCCGCAACTAACTCATTAGTCACATTTCTTGCAAGGCTTATAGTGATGAGCATTACCGAGAGGGCCCAGAGACACCTCTCCGATACACGGAGTGACAAATCCTAATCTCTATCTATGCCGACTCAACAAACACCATCAGAGACACCTATAGAGCATCTTTATAATCACCCAGTTACGTTGTGACATTTCATAGCACACAAGGTGTTCCTCCGGTATTCGGGAGTTGCATAATCTCCTAGTCATAGGAACATGTATAAGTCATGATGAAAGTAATAGCAATAAAACTAAACGATCATTTATGCTAAGCTAACGGATGGTATTGTCCATCACATCATTCTCTAATGATGTGATTGATGACCGACAAGTATAGGGGATCTATCGTAGTCCTTTCGATAAGTAAGAGTGTCGAACCCAACGAGGAGCAGAAGGAAATGACAAACGGTTTTCAGTAAGGTGTTCTCTGCAAGCACTAAAATTATCGGTAACAGGTAGTTTTGTGATAAGTTAATTTGTAACGGGTGAGGGAGTCCTGGAATAAGGGGTCCTCGGGCGTCCGGCCTGTTAGCTACGGGCCGGACTGATGGGCTGTGAAGATACGAAGACCGAAGACTGCACCCATGTCCGGATAGGACTCTCCTTGGCGTGGAAAGCAAGCTTGGCGACCAAATATGTAGATTCTTTTCTTTGTAACCGACCTTGTGTAACCCTAGATCCTCCCGGTGTCTATATAAACTGGAGGACTTAGTCCGGAGAGGAGAGATTCATTATCATAGTCATACAGGCTAGACTTCTAGGGTTTAGCCATTACGATCTCGTGGTAGATCAACTCTTGTAATACTCATATTCATCAAGATCAATCAAGCAGGAAGTAGGGTATTACCTCCATAGGGAGGGCCCAAACCTGGGTAAACATTGTGTCCCCTGTCTCCTATTACCATCGACCTTAGACGCACAGTTCGGGACCCCCTACCCGAGATCCGCCGGTTTTGACACCGACATTGGTGCTTTCATTGACAGTTCCACTGTGACGTCGACAAAAAGGTTTTCGATGGCCCCTTCAATCGTCAATAATGATGCTGTCCAAGGAGAAACCTTCCTCCCCGGACAGTTCTTCGTGTTCGGCGGCTTCGCGCTGCGGGCCAACTCGTTTGGCCACCTGGAGCAGATCGATAGCTACGCCCCTGGCCATCAGGTCAGATTTGGGAGCTTGAATTACGTCGTGGACATCCGTGGAGATTTGATCTTCGCCGGATTCGAGACCGATGCGACCACTCCTGGTCACCTTGATGAACATGACCTAAATCTGTCGTCAGATCGCATCCATGAGATAGCTCCTATAACCACTCTGGCCTTAGATCCGGAGCATACCGCGCCATCCAAGGATTGGAGGCTCAACCCCACCACAGAGGCCACAGATTCCCCGGCGTTGGAGCCGCGCATGGACTTAACCTCACACAATATTTGTGTCACCGGAACTCCGGACTCGTCTCTGGGTGTATGCTCCGAACCATGTGAGTCCGCGAATGCCGAACTTGATTGTTTATCCATCTTCGAGTTCTGCGCCACAGACATCTTCTAGCACTCGCCCTTGGGCGATGTGCTAAGCTCATTAAAGAACATGTCCTTGGCGGGGGACTCACAGCCAACTATGTTTGGTTCGAACTAGGGGCTAACAATGGAGAATTTTGCTTCCCACCCGCCACCCACTCCATAGCCACGATCAAGGATTTAACCGACACGCTTGATTACGGCTCCGAAGACATCGACGGTATGGACGACGATGTTGATGAAGAGCAAGTCTAAAATCCGCCATTTACTGAACACTGGATGGCCACTTCTTCGTACGATGTGTACATGGTGGATACACCCAAAACAACCAACGACGATGACAAAAAAATCCAGTCGAGAATAAACCTCCTGAGACACAGCAAAAACGCCGGTGTCCTCGGCGCCGCTCTAAGTCACGTCATTCAAAGGACAGCAATGCCGGCACCGGAGAAAATAATACTCCGGACGATGCCGAAAACAATGAAGACCTTGCTGAGGTAACATCCGAACAGGAGGAGCAAGAAAACGGGCAAGCTTGCCCCATCGAACAGGCTAGGCCCAACGACTCGGAGGACGGTAGTTATCGCCCGCTCTCTGAGGATGAGGAAAGCCTCGGCAACGAAGATTTCATCATGCCTGATGAACCTCTCGAGCAGGAGCGCTTCAATCGCTAGCTAATAGCCACCGCAAGGAGTAGGGATGGCAATGGGGACAATCCCCTATGGGTATACCTAGAACATTCCCATCCCCATCTATTCCCCATCATCCCATCCCCATCCCCGTTTACATGACCGGGGATGAAATTTCCCCATACCCATGCCCCACTAGGGAAGGGGGCCCCATTAGGGTCCCCATCCCCATAAACAAATGCTCATATACATAATATGACATACTATAATCAACAAATATAAATGGTGTTGTCCGTGTTATGCTAATATCGATCTAGGTCGTACTGACTTCTTGGTCATGGTGGCGGCTGAGGTGAGGATGTGGGTTAGGTTTAAGGTTTTCTTCAGAGTTTTTTTGTTTTCACAAGTTTGTTTGTGAATATTTTAAGGTTGACTGCAATGTCATAGTTAAAAAGCAGGTCCCCGATGGGTATTGGGTCTGGGGAATAGAATATCATCCCCATCCTCGTTGTACCCTATTGGGAATAAATTAGTTTATTAAATATCCCCATGGGGAAGCTTTTCGCCCATCCCCACCCCCTAATAGATGAAATCCCCATGGGTTTGGCGGGTATGGGGCCCCATTTCCATCCCTAGCAAGGAGTCTGAAAAAGAAGCAGCAGTAGCTTCAAGCTGACCAAGATCTGCTCGTCGACAGATGGACTGATGTTCTGGCAGCCGAAGAATACGGCCTCAGACGCCCAGCCAAGAATTACCTGAAGCGAAGGCTGCTACCCCAGCTCGATGAAGAGGCGCCGGAGCCCATACCTCCCTCGCGTAATGCGGCCAATCGACCACTACGCGGTCGGGAAAGTGCGGCGGACCGACCACCACGTGGTCGGGATAGAGCGGCAACTCAGGCCAAGCAGCAGCCTGCCCCACCGCCTCGTAAAAATAGAGACGAAACAGTTCAGGGTCATACATACGACCTCCGGCAGACCCTGGATAGTAGAGCAGGATATACCCGATCGATTTATGGATCGCGAGGACGTCCCTCGACACGTGATGATGGCTATCTATTCGGGCGTGACAAACCTAGCCACACCCGACCCGATAACCACAGACGGGCCCTATCGGAGCTACGTCGCGATGCGGCCAGATATAGAGGCGCCGCACACCCTCTTTGCTTCACTGATGAAGTAATGGATCATGAATTCCCCGAGGGGTTCAAACCCGTGAATATTGAATCATATGACGGGACAACTGATCCCGCGGTATGGATCGAGGACTTTATCCTCCACATCCACATGGCCCGCGGAGATGACCTCCACGCTATCAAATACCTCCCGCTAAAGCTTAAAGGACCAGCTCGGCACTGGTTAAACAGCCTGCCTGAAAATTCTATTGGCAGCTGGGAGGACTTGGAAGAGGCTTTCCTCGACAACTTCCAAGGTACATATGTCCGGCCACCAGACGTCGATGACTTAAGCCACATAGTCCAACAACCTGGAGAGTCAACCAGGAAATTTTGGACTAGGTTCCTAACCAAAAAGAACCAGATCGTCGACTGTCCGGATGCCGAAGCCCTAGCGGCCTTTAAACATAGCATCCGCGATGAATGGCTCGCCCGCCACCTCGGCCAAGAAAATCCGAAATCTATGGCAGCCCTCACGGCACTCATGACCCACTTTTGTGCGGGTGAGGATAGTTGGCTGGCTCGTAGTAAAAATACGGCCAGCGACCAAGGCCCCTCCGAGGCCAAAAATAGCAACGGCAAGCTCCGACGCAGCAGACACAAACACCGAAGCAATGACAACAACACCAATGACACTGCTGTCAACGCCGGATTCAGCGGCTCCAAGTCCGGTCAGCGGAAAAAGGCGTATAAAAGAAACAATCAGGGACCATCCAGCTTGGACCGCATACTCGACCGTACGTGCCAAATCCATGGCACCCCAGACAAACCAGCCAACCATACCAACAGAGATTGCTGGCTTTTTAAGCAAGCCGGCAAGTTAAATGCCGAGAACAAGGAAAAGGGATCGCAGAGCGAGGACGATGACGAGGAGCCCCTACAGCCAAACACAGGGGGACAGAAGAAGTTTCCCCCTCAGGTCAAAACGGTGAACATGATATATGCTACACACATCCCCAAGAGGGAGCGCAAGCGCGCACTCAGGGACGTCTATGCGATCGAGCCAGTCGCCCCAAATTCAATCCATGGTCATCGTGCCCGATCACTTTTGATCATCGGGATCATCCGACCAGTATCCGGCATGGCGGACCAGCCGCACTAGTCCTAGACCCAATTATTGATGGATTCCACCTAACGCGAGTCCTCATGGACGGTGGCAGCAGCCTCAATCTGCTCTATCAGGATACAGTGCGCAAAATGGGCATTAACCCATCACGGATCAAGCCCACAAGGACTACCTTTAAAGGAGTCATACCAAGCGTAGAGGCCCGCTGTACTGGCTCAATCACACTAGAGGTCGTCTTCGGATCTCCAGACAACTTCCGAAGTGAGGAGTTAATCTTCGACATCGTCCCCTTTCGCAGCGGCTATCACGCACTGATTGGACGAACCGCATTTGCTCGATTCAATGTGGTACCTCACTATGCTTATCTCAAGCTCAAGATGCCCGGACCATGTGGCGTCATAACAGTCAATGGAAATACGGAACGCTCCCTCGTACCGAGGAGCATACCGCGGCCTTAGCAGCAGAAGTATAGCGCGGCCTTTTCCAGCAGAACCTTAATTCGGCGGCCGAGCCCCCGGACACCATTAAGAGAGTCCGAACTATTCTGCAGCAAGACAGCCCGGCTCGTCAAGAGCTTAACTAGCAATTTGGCCTACGTCCCAATCCCGATCAAATGGCGGCATTCGTACCACGCGTACATAACTACACACTTAAAATCTCATGGGCATCGATGGAGGCATAGCTAGCTCGCGATCCACAGTGCGGCTCGACCGACCCTGGATCCGCACACCTTCACTTTTCTTTTTTTATTTCGGGTTTTTCTTTTCTCGAGGTTTTTTCTGATAACCTGGTCATCGGACCGATCACGGGACGGATACACCAAGGAGGCAAGGAGCTTTGACGTAACAAGGGAATCCCCAGGTGGTCTCTGCTAACGATTGCTATACCTGTTTTACATACCCGCACGTAGCTCGCTCTTGGTCATGGCATGTTAAATAGCCTTACTTGCTTATCGCATTACTTGCACAAGTACGCCCCCGCGTATTAATCAAATTACAATGGAACATAATTGGCAACGTCAACTTATTACTTGATTTTTTCCTTGCCTTTGTATTTATTACTCATCGCACCCGTACACTCTGGTACGTATTACTTTACCAGGGGCTTCACCATGCCCCGCAATACGGCAATAAAGTCCGAACACTTTTACAGTATAGTTCGGCACCCCGAACTTATAGCATTATATGCATCGGCTCCGAATCATGTCTTTGGTCAATAGTTGGGTTGCCAGGCTCGTGTGCTTACTACCTTACGTTCCGCTATATCGGCTAGGGTAGTAAAGGGAGAACTATTGTGATTGTGTCCCGGTTCTTCCGGACGAGCACCTCAGTAGAGAAAGCCGAAAACTAACTGTCATGATGCGGCGAGAGCTGGTCAGCTGTTCGAGAGGTTTCAAATCCTTAGAGATTTTTTCCGCTTTATGCGAGGAATCAGTTTTTATCCGATTAGGTGTGTATAGCGCCCCTAGTTCGGCCTTCCGAATACCAGGGGCTTTGCCAAAATTCTCATTGTCAAACTCCTATGGCCAAGTGAGGGTGATAAAAGCCGTATAGTCTGATTGCCTTGTTCGTGCGCTAAACACCTCCTTTAAGGACCAGAATGTGGAGTAATGAGTGTTTAGATTTATCCCGAACACCCCCGTACTATCTACGTGGGGGCAGAAGCCGACGACTGGCCAACCCTCAGATTTCATAAACGGCCGCACAGGAGGCAAAATTTTAAAGTCACAAGCATTATATTACATAACAACCTTGTTTCATATTACAGGACAGGATAATATGAACGTTTTCATGGGAATATAACATCCTTCACACATTGCTCCGCCACAAGGCGGGGTCCCTCTAGGACACTATCAAAATATAGCTCGGGTCGGCGGTGGTCCTTGCCCTCAGGCGGCCCCTCGGTCATCAGCTTCTTGGCATCCATCTTCGCCCAGTGCGTCTTGACGCGGGCAAAGGCCATCCGTGCACATTCAATACAGACCGACCGCTTCATGACTTCAAGCCGTGGGCAGGCACTCACAAGCCGCTTCACAAGTCCGAAGTAGCTATTGGGCATGGGCTCGGCAGGCCATAGCCAGACTATTAGGTCCTTCATGGCTAGCTCGGCCGCCTTGTGCAGCTCGACCAACTGTTTCAGCTGGTCACTGAAGGGCACCGGATGTTCTGGTCCAAGATATTGAGACCAGAACAGCTTCTCCGTAGAACTCGCTTCTTCAGCTCGATAGCACTCGGCAGCATCTGAAATGCTGCGCGGCAAATCCGTAAACGCCCCTGGAGAGGTCCAAATTCGGGTAAGTAAAAGGAACGTTTCCTTCGCAGACTTGCTTTGCATAATGAAAGCCTTACCCACCGCAATCTTCTTGGCCGCCTGGATTTCCTGGAGGGCGCTCTGGGCTTCGGCTCGGGCATCTTGTACGCTCTGGCGGGCCTTCGCAAGTTCGGACCCTTGCCTCTTAGAATCACGCTCCAAGGACTCGTACTTCTTGACGGCGTCCTGGAGCTCTTGCTGGACCTCGCTGACTCGGTACTCGTGCTTCTCGCGTGCGGCGCGTTCCTTGGCCGCTTTCTTCTCGGCCTCGGCTAACGCCTTCTTGAGGGCCGCCACCTCGGTCGTGGCCCCTAATAAAGATCATGACACTTTAGTCAGTACGAACCATTCATCCTTCCTAAATATACACGCAGGTTACTGCATACCTTGGCTGTCCTCCAGCTGCTTCTTCACGAGGCCGAGCTCTTCCTCGGCCCGCTCCAGGTTCCGCTTTAGTCCAGAGACCTCCGCAGTATGAGCGGCAGCAGCTAGCAGCGACGCCTGCTTATTCACATAGACATCTTATGTTAGACTCCTGCAAAAATTATTTTGATCCTCTGTTCGGCTTTCTCTTTCCGAACACCGAACAGAGCATCAGGGGCTACTGTCTACACTGTGATATTCTTCCTACAATTACATTACTTACCTCAAAGCCTGTTAGAAGGCTAGCACAGGCTTCAGTCAGTCCGCTTTTGGCGAACTGAACCTTCTCGATCATCGTACCCATACGGATACGGTGTTCATCCACGATGGAAGCACCTCGCAGCGCTTCCAGCAGATTATCCAGTGCCTCTGATTGGACAGAGGTCACCGGCAGAACAGGCACACCTCCTCCTTTCAAGGAAGGCTGCTCGCTTGACTCCGGAGCCGTGTAGGTCTCCGAAATGGTATCCGGCTGGGGGCCGAATTGAACCTGGTCCCCATCACCAGTCCCCATGGGGGCTTTTCCCCCCATGTTTCTGACGACCGAGGAATCATCCTTTGGCGCCACCCCGACGGCCTCCGGAACCTCTCCCTGACCTGGGAAGGTCCTTTGGGACACCACCTCGTCATCACCCTTGGCCAAGGGAGAGTGAGCGGGCGGCGGCGACATGCTGGCCATCTCCTTTGAATCTAGCGAACCTCCTGTTAAGGATCGCGGGGAGCTGTCACGGGCCGGACTGCAATGGCATAATTTAAACATATTAATATTACAAAGCGGACAGGCCAGACATTTGGACGTGCATAAGGTTTTTGGTACTTACGAGGCGGCCCGAGGCTTGGTCCGGGGGGGTCGCTCTGGACTGCTATCGACATCCCACGCAGAGTTATCCGCGAGGGAGCCCTTCCCCCTCTTGGGCGCCTTCGCCTCCAGATTTGTGGAGGCCCCCCTTTTCTTCCTTCCCCCCTCAGGGGGGGAGTCACTTTCTTCCTCCTCCTCATCGTCGTCTTCCGCGGTCGAAGAGTGAGTCTCATCTTCGGACGTCATGTCCAAAGCACCTTTTCTGCGAGGGCCACTCCTGGCCCCCTTTGCTGTTTTCTTGGCCATCTTCTCCGGCACCTAATAAGGCGCCGGAAAGAGCATCTTCGTCAGAAGTGGGGTTTCTTGGTCTTCGGGTAGCGAGCCGGACAGTTAATCCGCCCCGCTATATCGACGCAGGACTGAAAAAATTGATGGGAAGGCTTAGACCCTTTCCTCAAAATATGCCAGTAAAGGGTATACCTTGAAAACATGAAAGAACTTACCGAATTAGCCTGGCGTTTTAAGCTAAGCCCGCGATCCTCGGTCGTGGCTGGTGGTGTCTCGCCGGCCTTGAAGAGCACTTTCCAGATGTCTTCGTGCGTCGTGCCGAAGAGCTCTAGCAGCGTCTGGTGCTTGGCCGGATCGAACTCCCACAAATAGCAAGTCCGGCGTTGGCACGGATGGATCCGGTGAATGAGCATAACCTGGATCACGTTGACAAGCTTGATTCTCTTGGTTATCATGTTATGGACGCACGTCCGGAGCCCAGTCAGCTCGTTCGAGGAACCCCAGGTTAGGCCCTTCTCTTGCCAGGAGATGAGCCGCATCGAAACTCCAGATCAGAATTCGAGGGCCGCCGCCCAGCTGGTGTCGCGCGGCTCGGTGATGTAGAACCACCCCGACTGCCACCCCTTCACCGTCTCCACAAAGGAGCCTTCGAGCCAGGTGACATTGGGCATCTTGCCCACCATGGCGCCTCCGCACTCTGCTTGTTGGCCGCTCACCACCTTCGGCTTCATATTGAAGGTCTTCAGCCATAGGCCGAAGTGAGGTGGGATGCGGAGAAAGGCCTCGCACACGACTATAAATGCCGAGATGTTGAGGATAAAGTTGGGGGCTAGATCATGGAAGTCCAGCCCATAGTAAAACATCAGTCCGCGGACAAACGGGTGGAGAGGGAATCCCAGCCCGTGGACGAAATGTGTGAGAAACACAACCCTCTCATGGGGCTCTCGGGTAGGGACGATCTATCCCTTGGCCGGGAGTCGGTGAACGATCTCCTTGGCCAGGTATCCGGCCTCTCGGAGCTCCTTGATGTCCTTCTTCTTAACGGAGGAGGCCATCCACTTGCCTCCAGCTCCGGATCCGGACATGGTTGGAGTGCTTTCTCGGGCGGGGAAAGCTAGAGCTTGGGCGCTGGAGCTCGAGAATGGATGGACAGAGGAAGGAGAAGGTGTGAGTGAATGAGGACGAATCCTTATCCCCTTATAAAGGCCGTGAATGTCAAGCGCCTCCCCACTCGCCTTAAAACTCGCCTATTCCCAAGGGTTGTGTAAACGGCACGGTTGGGTTACCCACGCCCGTATTGATGAGAATCCCGTAATAAGGGGACACGATCTCTTCTTTAACAAGACATGCCAATGGCAACCGTGTCTCGAAACATGGAGCGGCGGACGAAAAATGGTTCGAAATTATGACCGGGCAGACGTGATGTCATGTTACAAAAAGTTGTCAGTGGATTGGACTCGTGGAATATTATATTCTCTCTGCGGTTGTGTGTGGTGTGTGTGTTACAGGTCCGGACACGTTGATACGTCCGAAGACTATTTTGGAGTTCGGAAGGAGGAACCCGCCTTGCAATGCAGAAGACAGATCTACGCACCGGATACCTTGTCATTGAAGCCAGGTTCAGGGGCTACTGAGGGAGTCCTGGACTAAGGGGTCCTCAGGCGTCCGGCCTGTTAGCCACGGGCCGGACTGAAGGGTTGTGAAGATACGAAGACCGAAGACTGCACCCGTGTCCGGATAGGACTCTCCTTGGCGTGGAAAGCAAGCTTGGCGACCAAATATGTAGATTCCTTTCTTTGTAACCGACCTTGTGTAACCCTAGATCCTCCCGGTGTCTATATAAACCGGAGGACTTAGTCCGGAGAGGAGAGATTCATTATCATAGTCATACAGGCTAGACTTCTAGGGTTTAGCCATTACGATCTCGTGGTAGATCAACTCTTGTAATACTCATATTCATCAAGATCAATCAAGCAGGAAGTAGGGTATTACCTCCATAGAGAGGGCCCGAACCTGGGTAAACATTGTGTCCCTTGTCTCCTATTACCATCGACCTTAGACGCACAGTTCGGGACCCCCTACCCGAGATCCGCCGGTTTTGACACCGACAACGGGTAACTAGTAACAAATGTAAACAAGGTGCAGCAAGGTGGCCCAATCCTTTTTGTAGCAAAGGACAAGCCTGGACAAACTCTTATATAAAGGAAAGTGCTCCCGAGGACACATGGGAATTATCATCAAGCTAGTTTTCATCATGCTCATATGATTCGCGTTCGTTACTTTGATAATTTGATATGTGGGTGGACCAGTGCTTGGGTACTGCCCTTCCTTGGACAAGCATCCCACTTATGACTAACCCCTCTTGCAAGCATCCACAACTACAAAAGAAGTATTAAGGTAAACCTAACCATAGCATGAAACATGTGGATCCAAATCAGCCCCTTACGAAGCAACGCATAAACTAGGGTTTAAGCTTCTGTCACTCTAGCAACCCATCATCGACTTATTACTTCCCAATGCCTTCCCCTAGGCCCAAACAATGGTGAAGTGTCATGTAGTCGACGTTCACATAACACCACTAGAGGAAAGACAACATACATCTCATCAAAATATCGAACGAATACCAAATTCACATGACTACTTATAGCAAGACGTCTCCCATGTCCTCGAGAACAAACATAACTACTCACAAATCATATTCATGTTCATAATTAGAGGGGCATTAATATGCATAAAGGATCTGAACATATGATCTTCCACCAAATAAACCAACTAGCATCAACTACAAGGAGTAATCAACACTACTAGCAACCCACAGGTACCAATCTGAGGTTTTGAGGCAAAGATTGGATACGAGAGATGAACTAGGGTTTGAGAGGAGATGGTGCTGGTGAAGATGTTTATGGAGATTGACCCCCTCCCGATGAGAGGATCGATGGCGATGACGATGGTGATGATTTTCCCCTCCCGGAGGGATGTTTCCCCGGCAGAACAGCTCCGCCGGAGCCCTAGATTGGTTTCGCCAGGTTCCACCTCAAGACGGCGGCGCTTCGTCCCAAAAGCTTCTTTCTGATTTTTTCCAGGGCGAAAGACTTCATATAGCAAAAGATGGGCACCGGAGGCCTGCCAGGGGCCCACGAGGCAGGGGGCGCGCCCAGGGGTAGCCCCCCCCTCGTGGACAGGGTGTGGCCCCCCTCTGGTGCTTTCTTCGCCCAATGTTTTTTATATATTCCAAAACTGACTTTCGTGGAGTTTCTGGACTTTTGGAGTTGTGCAGAATAGGTCTCTAATATTTTCTCCTTTTCCAGTCCAGGATTCCAGCTACCAGCATTCTCCCTCTTCGTGTAAACCTTGTAAAATAAGAGAGAATAGGCATAAGTATTGTGACATAATGTGTAATAACAGCCCATAATGCAATAAATATTGATATAAAATCATGATGCAAAATGGACGTATCAACTCCCCCAAGCTTAGACCTCACTTGTCCTCAAGCGGAAGCCGATAACGAAAAATATGTCCACATGTTTAGAGATAGAGGTGTCGATAAAATAAAATACGGACATGAGGGCATCATGATCATTCTTATAACAACAACATATATATATATATATTGTCATATGATTTATTATGCTAAAGTAACAATCTATTCACAATGTCAAGTATGAATCACAAACTTCATTGAAAACTAACAAACTATAATCTCGGTCATTGAAGCAATTGCAATTTATCATAACATCGGAAAGAGTCAATATAAGAGCTTTTCAGCAACTCCACATACTCAACTATCATTTAGTCTTTCACAATTGCTAACACTCACGCAATACTTATGGGTATGGAGTTTTAGTCAGACACAGAGAAAGATAGGGGCTTATAATGTTGCCTCCCAACCTTTTACCTCAAGGGTAATGTCAACAACAATGCTTTATGAAAACTTACATCTAATTGGATATATATATATATATATCAGGATCTTTCCAACACAATGTGCTTGCCAAAGGATAAAGTGTAAAAAGGAAAGGTGAAGATCACCGCGACTCTTGCATAAGATATAAGACAAAAATAAAAGATAGGCCCTTCGCAGAGGGAAGCAGAGGTTGTCATGTGCTTTTATGGTTGGATGTACGAAATCTTAATGCAAAAGAACGTCACTTTATATTGCCACTTGTGATAGGGACCTTTATTATGTAGTCCGTCGCTTTTATTTATTACATATCACAAGATCGTATAAAGCTTATTTTCTCCACATTAATAGATCATACATATTTAGAGAGCAACTTTTATTGCATGCAACAATGACAACTTACTTGAAGGATCTTACTCAATCCATAGGTAGGTATGGTGGACACTCATGGCAAAACTGGGTTTAAGGATATTTGGAAGCACAAGTAGTATCTCTACTTGGTGCAAAGAATTTGGCTAGCATGAGAGGGAAAGGCAAGCTCAACATGTTGGATGATCCATGACAGTATACTTTATTTTGGATATAAGAAAACATAACCCATTACGATGTCCTCCTTGTCCAACATCAACTTTTTAGCATGTCATGTTTTAATGAGTGCTCACAATCATAAAAGATGTCCAAGATAGTATATTTATATGTGAAAACCTCTCTTTCTTTATTACTTCCTATTAATTGCAACGATGACCAAAACTATGTTTGTCAACTCTCAACAACTTTTATTCATCATACTCTTCTATATGTGAGGTCACTACTCTCCATAAGATCAATATGATCTCTGTAATTCTTTTTATTATTTCTTTTATTATTCCCTCAAGATCATAGCAAGATAGCAAAGCCCTTGACTCAAAACTAAACTTTATTATATATATATATAGCTCAAGGACACGATTACATAGAAGGATCATAAAGCAAAACTCAAAACTAGATCATACTAAAACTTTATTCTACTAGATCAAGATATTACCAAAAGGATCGAACTAAGAAAAAGGTAAAGATAGGAGTGTGATGGTGATACGATACCGGGGCACCTCCCCCAAGCTTGGCAGTTGCCAAGGGGAGTGCCCATACCCATGTGTTTATGTCTCCATCCTCGGAGGTGGTGATGATGGAGTTATTGATGACGTAGGCTTGTCGTCCAACATCGAGCGTAGGAGGTTCTCCAACTTACGAATAATGCCCTTCAGTGCGGTGATATGCTCTTGCAATAGAATATTTTCACGAGTTAGATACTTGTTCTGCACCCGAACTATTTCAATCATCTTGAAAGCTTCAATTTCAGTGGGGGTAAGAAGATTGTAATGAGGTTGAAGGATGTCTTCTTCTTCTACTGCCGGAGCTTGATCCTCCATGGCCTTCTTGATCCTATCATCCTTTTTGATCTCCCCGGGTTCTTCTCTCTTTAGCTCTATCTTCATTAGCCAAGCATCGTTGCCCTCATTGTTGGAGGAGGGGGACGACATGATGCCTGGCCTTGACAACTCTGGCAGAAAACAGCTCGAAACAAAAACATAGGATATTTACGTGGTACGGTGGTTAAAACCTTTGGGAGATTATATAATGAATTTTACCGACTAAAAGAAGTATCGTGCAAGAAAACGAAGTCCGAAGAGCACATGAGGTGCCCACGAGGCAGGGGGGCGCCCAGGGGGTAGGGCGCGCCCTCCACCCTCGTGGATGCCTCGTGTCCCTTTCGGACTACTTCTTATTTTCCTATTCTCTTAAATATTCCAAAATGGAGAAAAATTGCTATTAGAACTGTTTTGAAGTCGGTTTACTTACCGTACCACATACCTATTCCTTTTTGGAGTCTAAAACATTCTGGAAAGTGTCCCTTATGTATTCCTCCGGGGTTACGGTTTCAATAACATTAGTTTCAACATTTATGGGATTACCTGAGATATAATGTTTGATTCTTTGACCGTTCACCACCTTTGGATTTGTGCCTTCGAAGTTGTTGATTTTTATGGCACCGGAACGATACACCTCCTCAATAACGTATGGACCTTCCCATTTAGATAGGAGTTTTCCTGCAAAAAATCTTAAACGAGAGTTGTATAGCAAAACATAATCACCTACATTAAACTCACGCTTTTGTGTCCTTTTGTCATGCCATCTTTTAACTTTTTCTTTAAATAGTTTGGCATTCTCATAGGCCTGAGTTCTCCATTCATCAAGTGAGCTAATGTCAAATAGTCTCTTCTCACCAGCAAGTTTGAAATCATAATTGAGCTCTTTAATGGCCCAATATGCCTTATGCTCTAGTTCGAGAGGTAAGTGACATGCTTTTCTATAAACCATTTTATACGGAGATATACCCATGGGATTTTTATATGCAGTTCTATAAGCCCATAATGCATCATCAAGTTTTTTGGACCAGTTTTTTCTAGATCTATTAACAGTCTTCCGCAAAATTAATTTAATCTCTCTATTACTCAATTCTACTTGACCGCTAGACTGTGGGTGGTATGGAGATGCAATTCTATGATTAACATCATACTTACCAAGCATTTTACGAAAAGCACCATGAATAAAATGTGAACCACCATCAGTCATTAAATATCTAGGGACTCCAAACCTCGGAAAAATAACTTCTTTAAGCATCTTAATAGAGGTGTTATGATCAGTACTACTAGTTGGAATAGCTTCTACCCACTTAGTAATGTAATCAACAGCAACTAAAATATGTGTATACCCATTAGAGGAAGGAAATGGTCCCATATAATCAAAGCCGCAAACATCAAATGGTTCAATAACAAGTGAATAGTTCATAGGCATTTCTTGATGTCTACTAATATTACCAATTCTTTGACATTCATCACAAGACAACACAAACTTACGGGCGTCCTTGAAAAGAGTAGGCCAATAAAAACCGGATTGCAATACCTTATGTGCAGTTCTATCTCCAGCGTGGTGTCCTCCATAAGCCTCGGAGTGACACTTGCGTAGGATCTGTTCCTGTTCATGCTCAGGTACACAACATCTAATAACACCATCTACTCCTTTATAAAGGTGTGGGTCATCCCAGAAGTAATGTCTTAAATCATAGAAAAACTTTTTCTTTTGATGGTATGTGAAACTAGGTGGTATAAATTTAGCTACAATGTAATTAGCATAATCAGCATACCATGGAGCAGTACGAGAAGCATTTATGACAGCTAATTGTTCATCAGGAAAGCTATCATCAATAGGTAGTGGGTCATCAAGAACATTCTCTAACCTAGACAAGTTGTGTGCAACGGGGTTCTCAGCTCCCTTTCTATCAATAATATGCAAATCAAATTCTTGTAGCAAGAGAACCCATCTAATAAGTCTAGGTTTAGCATCTTTCTTTTCCATAAGGTATTTAATAGCAGCATGATCAGTGGGAATTGTTACTTTAGAATCAACAATATAAGGTCTGAACTTATCACAAGCAAATACAACTGCTAAAAATTCCTTTTCAGTAGTAGCATAATTTCTCTCGGCACTGTCTAGAGTTTTACTAGCATATTGAATAACATTTAATTTCTTATCAACTCTTTGTCCTAGAACAGCACCTACAGCATAATCACTAGCATCACACATAATTTCAAAGGGTAAATTCCAATCAGGAGGCTGAACAATAGGTGCAGAAATCAAAGCTTTCTTAAGTATTTCAAATGCTTCTACACAATCATCATCAAAGACAAAAGGAATATCTTTTTGTAAGAGATTAGTCAGAGGCCTAGAAATTTTTGATAAGTCTTTAATGAACCTCCTATAAAAACGGGCATGACCAAGGAAACTTCTTATACCTTTAATGTCCTTAGGACACGGCATCTTTTCAATAGCATCAACTTTAGCTTTATCAACTTCAATACCTCTTTCAGAAATTTTATGCCCCAAGACAATACCTTCATTAACCATAAAGTGACACTTCTCCCAATTCAAGACAAGATTAGTTTCTTCACATCTCTGCAAAACTCGATCAAGGTTGCTTAAGATCAAAAGAAGTTCCATAAACGGAGAAATCATCCATGAAAACCTCAACAATCTTTTCACAAAAGTCAGAGAATATAGCAGTCATACATCTTTGAAAGGTAGCAGGTGCATTGCATAAACCAAAAGGCATACGTCTATAAGCAAAGGTACCGAAAGGGCAAGTAAAAGTGGTCTTTTCTTGATCCTCTTTTGACACAGGTATTTGAGAGAAACCAGAATAACCGTCTAGAAAGCAAAAATGTGTATGTTTGGATAATCTTTCTAGCATTTGATCAATAAAAGGTAAAGGATAATGATCCTTTTTAGTAGCTTTATTTAATTTGCGGAAATCAATTACCATTCTATAACCTGTAACAATTCTTTGTGGGATCAATTCATCTTTATCATTAGGAACAACAGTAATACCTCCCTTCTTAGGGACACAATGGACAGGACTTACCCAATGACTATCAACAATGGGATAAATTATACCTGCCTCCAGAAGCTTTAGTATTTCTTTTCTTACCACTTCTTTCATCTTAGGATTTAACCGTCGTTGGTGATCAACGACCGGTTTAGCGTCTTTCTCCAATTTTATTTTGTGCTGGCATAGAGTGGGACTAATGCCCTTAAGATCATCAAGAGTATATCTAATAGCACCACGGTGCTTCTTCAGAGTTTTCAATAATTTCTCTTCTTCCTGCTCTAAAAGGTTAGCACTAATAATAACAGGATATATCTTCTTTTCATCAAGATAAGCATATCTAAGAGTATCGGGTAATAGTTTAAGCTCAAACACGGGATCACCCTTGGGTGGAGGAGGATCCCCTAGAATTTCAACAGGCAAGTTGTGTTTCAAAATAGGTCCCTGTTTAAAGAATACTTCATCTATTTCCCTTCTTTCATTCATAAACATACGTTTTCATGGTCTAACAAATATTGTTCTAAAGGATCTTTAGGAGGCACGGCAATAGAAGCAAGACCAATAATTTCATCTTTACTAGGCAATTCTTTATCATGGGGTTGTCTACGAAATTTAGCAAAATTAAAATCATGAGACATATCCCCTAAACCAACAGAAACAATATCCTTTTTGCAATCTATCTTAGCATTAACAGTATTCAAGAAGGGTCTGCCAAATATAATGGGACAAAAGTTATCTTGTGGGGAAGCAAGAACAATAAAATCAGTAGGATATTTAATTTTTCCACACAAGACTTCAACATCTCTAACAATCCCAATTGGTGAAATAGTATCTCTATTGGCAAGCTTAATTGTAACATCAATACCTTCTAACTCAGCAGGTGCAATATCATGCATAATTTCTTCGTATAAAGAATGAGGAATTGCACTCGCACTAGCACCCATATCACATAAACCATGATAGCAATGATCTCCTATTTTAACAGAAATAACAGGCATGCCTACAACAGGTCTATGTTTATTTTTAGTATCGGGTCTAGCAATTCTAGCAGCTTCATCACAGAAGTAAATAACATGCCCATCAATATTATCAACCAAGAGATCTTTAACCATAGCAATACTAGGTTCAACTTTAATTTGCTCAGAGGGTTTGGGTGTTCTAATATTACTTTTGTTGACCACAGTTGAAGTTTTAGCATGATCCTTTATTCTAACAGGGAAAGGTGGTTTCTCAATATAAGCGGTAGGAACAATAGGATCAACATTATAAGTGCTAGTCTTTTCTTCAACTTTAATAGGTTCAACTACTTTTACTTCAATGGGAGGATGATATTTAAACCACTTCTCCTTAGGAAGATCAACATGAGTAGCAAATGATTCACAGAAAGAAACTACTATCTCAAAGTCAAGTCCATATTGAGTGCTAAATTCACGAAAAGCATAGGTATCCATAAAAGATTTAACACAATCAAACTTAGGTGTTATACCTGACTCCTTACCTTCGTCGAGTTCCCAATCTTTAGAGTTGCGTTTAATTCTTTCCAATAAATCCCATTTGAATTCAATAGTCTTCATCATAAAAGAACCGGTACAAGAAGTATCGAGCATGGAGCGATTATTGAGAGAAAGCCGAGCATAAAAATTCTGAATAATAATTTCTCTTGAGAGCTCATGATTGGGGCATGAATATAACATTGACTTAAGCCTCCCCCAAGCTTGAGCGATGCTTTCTCCTTCGCGAGGCCAAAATATATATATATATAATTACGATCACGATATACCAGATGCATAGGATAAAACTTCTGATGAAATTCCAATTTCAATCGGTTGTAGTTCCATGATCCCATATCATCACATAGCCTAAACCATGTCAATGCATTTCCCTTCAAAGATAAAGGGAATACCTTCTTCTTTATAACATCCTCGGGCATACCTGCAAGCTTAAATAATCCACAAACTTCATCCACATAGATTAGGTGCAAATCGGGATGCAATGTTCCACCTCCTGTAAAAGGATTAGCTAGCAGTTTCTCTATCATACCCGAAGGAATTTCAAAGTAAACATTTTCAGTAGGTTCAGTAGGTTGAGGAGCAACTCTTTGCTCTACTGGTCGGGGTGAAGATACCCCTAACAAGCCCCTCAAAGGATTATGTTCCATAGTAACAAGTGACAGTAAATTTCAGCACACTATATAAATTTTTTCCTTACCAAATTCCACTTACCAAAGGCGCTTCACTCCCCGGCAATGGCGCCAGAAAAGAGTCTTGATGACCCACAAGTATAGGGGATCTATCGTAGTCCTTTCGATAAGTAAGAGTGTCGAACCCAACGAGGAGCAAAAGGAAATGACAAGCGGTTTTCAGTAAGGTGTTCTCTGCAAGCACTGAAATTATCGGTAACAGATAGTTTTGTGATAAGGTAATTTGTAACGGGTAACTAGTAACAAATGTAAACAAGGTGCAGAAAGGTGGCCCAATACTTTTTGTAGCAAAGGACAAGCCTGGACAAACTCTTATATAAAGGAAAGTGCTCCCGAGGACACATGGGAATTATCATCAAGCTAGTTTTCATCATGCTCATATGATTCGCGTTCGTTACTTTGATAATTTGATATGTAGGTGGACCAGTGCTTGGGTACTGCCCTTCCTTGGACAAGCATCACACTTATGATTAACCCCTCTTGCAAGCATCCGCAACTACAAAATAAGTATTAAGGTAAACCTAACCATAGCATGAAACATGTGGATCCAAATCAGCCCCTTACGAAGCAACGCATAAACTAGGGTTTAAGCTTCTGTCACTCTAGCAACCCATCATCTACTTATTACTTCCCAATGCCTTTCCCCTAGGCCCAAACAATGGTGAAGTATCATGTAGTCGACGTTCACATAACACCACTAGAGGAAAGACAACATACATCTCATCAAAATATCGAACGAATACCAAATTCACATGACTACTTATAGCAAGACTTCTCCCATGTCCTTGGGAACAAACATAACTACTCAAAAATCATATTCATGTTCATAATCAGAGGGGCATTAATATGCATAAAGGATCTGAACATATGATCTTCCACCAAATGAACCAACTAGCATCAACTACAAGGAGTAATCAACACTACTAGCAACCCACATGTACCAATCTGGGGTTTTGAGGCAAAGATTGGATACGAGAGATGAACTAGGGTTTGAGAGGAGATGGTGCTGGTGAAGATGTTGATGGAAATTGACCCCCTCCCGATGAGAGGATCGATGGTGATGATTTCCGCCTCCCGGAGGGATGTTTCCCCGGCATTGGTTCCTCCTTCGGCCCTTCATATTGTATGACCAACTCATCATTATAAGCATTCCTTTGGCAAAAAGTCATGAGCTTGTGTCCAAGAGAGAAACCTAATCCGTTATTTTGAATAGCAAAATCATCATTAAGTTCAGAAATCTTATTCACTAAAACATCAGTAGGAACTCTCTTTCTTAGATTCTCGTTATAAGAAACATGATCTAAAGATCGTAAACGCATTATATCCTCTTGATTAAAGAGAATCACTCTATGGGAGGTCGACCACCATCTACTTTATAATGAGCAAAAATTTCACTAGCTTCGTTCATAATAAATCTAAACTCATGAGGTAGGAATATAGTGGCAGCGCGCTTAACAGAAGAATGCTCGATATTAGAAAACTCTAGAAAAATCCTTTGTATGGATGGATGCATGTGAACAAACTGTCTTTCAAGTTCAACAACAAGAAAATATATAGCATCCGCAAGGCTACTACTTTTATGGAGGATAGATCCACCCATAGCGGGGAGTGCACCGGCACAAGTAAAAAAATATTGAATAACCCCCTTTCCAATAATATTTCCGCTACCTATGCGGATTTTCTTTGTGTGCAAGATAGTAGATTCTTCATGAGGATTAGAATAAGCAAAAGCATCAAGGTTTGCCCCATCGTTACTACTATCCTTTTCAACAATAACCTCCCCAGTTTCAGACATGATGGTGACAAGCAAACGAAAAGACGAACGAAAGAGGCGAAAAAAGGCGAATCTTTTCGAAAATCGTTTTAGAAGTGGGGGAGAGGAAAACGAGAGGCGAATGGCGAATAATGTAATGCGAGAGATGAGAGTTTATGATGGGTACTTGATATGTCTTGGCTTGGTGTAGATCTCCCCGGCAACGGCACCAGAAATCCTTCTTGCTACCTCTTGAGCTTGCGTTGGTTTTTTCCCTTGAAGAGGAAAGGGTGATGCAGCAAAGGAGTGTAAGTATTTCCCTCAGTTTTGAGAACCAAGGTATCAATCCAGTAGGAGACTACGCAGCAAGCCACCGAATACCTGCACAAACAAACATCAACTTGCAACCAACACGATAAAAGGGTTGTCAATCCCTTCACGATTATTCGCAAAGTGAGATCTGATAGAGATGGATAAACGGTAATGTAATATTTTTGGTATTTTGGCTTTATGGAATGGAAAGTAAAGATTGCAAAATAAAGGAACGGCGACAGAAATTGGCAAGTTGACGGGAAACTAATATGATGTAAAATAGATCCGGGGGCCATAGGTTTCACTAGAGGCTTCTCTCAAGATAGAAATTATTACGGTGGGTGAACAAATTACTGCCGAGAAATTGATAGAAAAGCGCAAAGTTATGACGATATCTAAGGCAATGATCATGAATATAGGCATCACGCCTGTGTCAAGTAGAACGAGACGATTCTGCATCTACTACTATTACTCCACACATCGACCGACTCTTGCTTGCATCTACAGTATTAAGTTCATAAGAACAGAGTAACGCATTAAGCAAGATGACATGATGTAGTGGGATTAACTCAAGCAGTATGATGAAAACCCCATCTTTTTATCCTCTATGGCAATAATACAATACGTGCCTTACCGCCCCTACTGTCATTGGGAAAGGACACCGCAAGATTGAAACCAAAGCTAAGAACTTCTCCCATTGCAAGAAAAACCAATCTAGTTGGCCGAACCAAATCGATAGTTCGACGAGACTTGCAAAGATATCAAATCACGCATATAAGAATTCAGAGGAGATTCAAATAATATTCATAGATAAGCTGATCATATATCCACAATTCACGGATCTCGGCAAACACACCGCAAAAGAGTATTACTCGAATAGATCTCCAAGAACATCGAGGAGAACTTTGTGTTGAGAATCAAAGAGAGAGAAGAAGCCATCTAGCTACTAGCTATGGACCCGTAGGTCTGAAGTAAACTACTCACGCTTCATCGGAGAGGCAATGGTGTTGATGAAGAAGCCCTCCGTGATCGATTCCCCCTCCGGCAGGATGCCGGAAAAGGCCCCAAGATGGGATCTCATGGGTACAGAAGGTTGCGGCGGTGGAAAAGTGGTTTTGTGGCTCCCCTCGATGTTTTTGGGGTATAAGAGTATATATAGGAGGAAGAATTAGGTCATGGGACCTACGAGGGGCCCACAAGGTCGGGGGCCGCGCCCTCCACCCTTGTGGCCACCTCGAGGCTCCTCTGACTTGCACTCTAAGTCTCCTGGGTGTCTTCTGGTCCAAGAAAAATCATGGCGAAAGTTTTATTCTGTTTGGACTCCGTTTGGTATTCCTTTTCTGCGAAACGCTAAAACAAGGAAAAAACAGAAACTCGCACTGGGCTCTAGGTTAATAGGTTAGTCCCAAAAATCATATAAATAGCATATTAATGCATATAAAACATTCAAAACAGATAATATAATAACATGGAACAATAAAAAATTATAGATACGTTGGAGACGTATCAACGCAGCGCTGGAGATCCGGAATGCCGAGGCCGCCAAAGGCGAGCGGCCGGCAGATCCTGGCCCAACTGACGAGGCAGTGCCCTCCGTTGGTGGTTTTCCGGCCTTGCCAGAGGAATGCGCGAATGAGGCGGTTCACCTGTCGGAGAATGGAAGTGTGCAGCGACATGGCAATCAGGATGTGGGTGGGCATCGCGCAGAAGACGTGGCGGACAAGGGCCAGCCGCTCGCCGCGGGAAATCATGGATGCCCACCAGGTGGAGAGCTTCTTCTCCAGCCTCTCCACGAAGGGCTGCAAGGCGGAGGCAGGGACCTTGCGGATGGAGAGCGAGAGGCCGAGGTACTTTACGGGGAACTCGCCAAGAGGGCGGGGGAAGAGACTTGAGAGGGAGTCTCGAAGCTCGGGGATACACTGGATGGGCAGCGCGACGCATTTATCCAGGTTGGTGTGAAGGCCTGAGGCCGTGCCGAACATTCGAAGGATGCAGAGGACCGCAGAGAGGTCACGCTCGTCGGGGCGGCATAACAGCACAACGTCGTCTGCATAGAGGGAGAGGCTCGTGGACATGTGGCGATCGGTGAGCCGTTGGAGGAGCCCGCAGGTAGTGGCGCGTTGGAAAAGGCGATTCAGGACGTCGATCACGATGACGAAGAGCATGGGGGACACAGGGTCGCCTTGCCGCAGCCCCTTACAGTGGCGAATCGGCGGCCCTGGAGATCCGTTGATGAGCACCCGAGTGCTAGCCAAGGAGATGAGGATGGAGATCCAGTTGCGCCAGCGTGGCCCGAAGCCCAAGTGCTGAAGCACCTCGAGGAGAAACGGCCAGGAGACGGAATCGAAGGCCCGGGCAATGTCTAGTTTAAGCAAAACACGCGGCAGATGGAGGCTGTGGAGCTGCCTGGCGGTTTGCTGCACTAGCACGAAGTTATCGTGGATGGTGCGGCCAGCGATGAAGGCACTCTGGTTGGCGGAGGTGAGCTCGCCAAAGCGCGGCGCGAGCCAGAGGGAGAGGACTTTGGCGACGAGCTTGGCGAAGAGGTGTATGAGGCTGATCGGTCTGTACTCTGAGAGCGTGGAGGCATTCGACCCCTTCGGGATGAGCGTGAGAAGGGCCTCATTGAGCTTGTGGAAGCCACGACCATTCAGCTCGTAGAGCTTACCAAAGGCCTCGATGAAGTCGTCACGAACTCGAAGATGAAACCATCAGGGTCGGGTGCCTTGCCACGAGGTAGCTGGCGGATGGCGGCCCAGATCTCATCGGCCGAGAAGGGCTGATCAAGCGCAGAGAGGTCGAAACGACGGTCATCGATCTCCTCGAGGGCGACGGTGTGGTCGCGGTGGTCGGCGGTGCCAAGAAGGTCAGAGAAGTGGCGGTAGGCCGCCTCGGCCATGGCCGCGGGGTCGGTGAAGACGGAGTCGTCCACGCGGAGCTCATGTATGCGGTTCCGGTTCTTGCGATGGGCGGCACGCAAGCGAAGGAAGGCGATGTCGGTGTCTCCAGCACGCAGCGAGGAAAGGCGGACACGCTGGCGGGCGATGGATCGATGGAGGGAGGCGAGCCCAAGATAGGTCCTCTTAAGTTGGCGTCGGAGCCAGGATTCCGTCGGGGACAGCTGCCTGAAGTCTTGAGCCGCATCGAGACGTGCGATCAGCTCACACGAGATGGAGAGACGGAGCGCAACATGGCCAACTGATCGCGCACTCCAGCTCTGAAGACGGCGGGCGGTGAATTTGAGACGAGAAAAAATCCGCCAAAACGGGTCGGGATCGGGAGGCGTCTCGTGCCACGCGGCGCCACGGTCTGGTGGAAGCCCTCAAGCTTGGGCCAAAATCTTTCGAAGTGGAAGCATCGAGGGCCTGTCGACGGCATAGCACAGTCGACGAGAAGGGGTGCGTGATCCAAGGCAGCAGATGAAAGGCAGCGTAGGAGACGGTTGGGGTGGGCGGCCTCCCAGCTAGGCGAACAAAGCACGCGATCGATACGCACAAGAGTGGAATGGTCTCGCTCGCTGGACAAAGCACGCGATAGAAGTAACCTTTAAGAGAGGTGCCTTTCTACTGGAGATTTTGTTGCAAATTTACATAATACTACAAATGATACTTTTAGTATTATGGAGGGCGTGGCATGACGAGGATGTTGCGCGCGTAAGGAGTCAATTTTAGAAGGGGGGAAATGACAAGGCATGACTATGGCAGGTGGACAGATGTTCAGGAGAAAAGAAATGGTGATGATTAAACTAAGCATTAGTACTTTCTTAATGGTGCTTAGTGGGGGCAGCTATCTGATTACGTATGGTATGTACGCGGATAACGATGTACTCCAGTGGTTTCGTGTGCAGGAAGGTGCATGGTTTTTGAAGAGTGCAACCTGTGGGATATTATTTCTTGACTGCGTAAAGAGTGGATAACTTGTACTCACTCTGTGAAATTAATAATATAAGAAGTAGTGATCTAAACGCTCTAAAGTACTCCTTCTGACTTAAAATAAGTGTCTCAAGTTTTGTAGTACTCCTTCCACTTCATAGTGTAGTGCGCCCGTGTTTCCTGAGATCAAAATTTGACCATAAATTTAACTAACGAGACCGATTGCGGCGGGAACAAAAAATTATAGTATGGAATTCGCTATTTCGATACGAATTCAGTGGTATAATTTTTGCTCCCACCACAGTCGGTCTCGTTGGTTAAATTTATGATCAAACTTAGATCTCGAAAAACGCGGACACACCACATTATGAAATGGAGGGAGTACTAAACTTGAGACACTTATTTTAAGACGGAGAGAATATACTTTACGGAGAGGGAGTAAGTGATAATGGTGAATCGTCTGATCAAGCCTTCGCCCAATTGCATGAATTAGAAATACCGCTTCAGTCCGCTCCCTTATACTTCCTCCGTTTTTATTTACTCTGCATATTAGATTTGACTGAAGTCAAACTTCATAAAGTTTGACCAAGTTTATAGAAAAAATATGAACATTTACAATACAAATCTATATGATGTGAAAGTGTATTCAATAATGAATCTAATGATATTGATTTGTTATTGTATACGTTAATATTTTTGTCTACAAACTTTGTCAAAGTTTACGAAGTTTGACTTTGACCAAAGCTAATATGCGGAGTAAACAAAAACAGAGGGAATATGTTATTAGAGCAACTCCAATGGGGCGACCCATTTCGTCCGCGGCCGTCCGTTTGGGTCGGCGCGGACAGAAAAGGCGGCCCAACGCGCCGACCCAAACGGACGCGCGTCCGTTTTTCGTCCGCGGGCGACCCATTCCCGGCCCATTTTTGGCCTGATTTGCATCGGCGCGGACACGCGACGGACGCGCACGTGCTCGCCTACTCCTGTCCCCGGGCCCGTTGGTCTGTGGCACATTGGCCTCCCCTCCCCCGGCCAACAAGCAACCCTCGCCCCCGCCTCCTCCGTCACCGACGCCGCCGCCCATTTTTACCGGCAACTCTTCCAGCTGCCGCCGCCTCCACATCCGCCCAGCAACGCCGCCCTGCCCCTAGTCGCCCGCCGCCGCCGTTTTGCCACCGGGGAGCAAATTGGTTCCCGCCGCCGCTTCCCCCACCGCCCAGCCGCCCGCAACCAAGAAGACGCCTCGCCACCCCCGCCACATACGGCTGGCACGCTCGTCGGACGCCGTCACACTCATCGGACTCCGGCAGGGCAGCTAGCTGGTCTGTGGGCGCCGCGTCTCCCCTCGTCGGCCGTCTCCTTCTTCGACGCCCGCAAACTGTTCGACAGTTTGCCAAGGTACGAAAATGGACTCCGCCGACGAGTTCTTTTTCCATAATTTCATTTGCGACTCCGACGATTCGTCGTCCGACGACGAGGAGAAGATATTGGCTGCCGTGTTGGTCCATGGCTCCATTCCGAGCCACCTCAACAACCAGCGGCCGCTGTTCCGTGGCTCTATTCCGGGCCACCTTCCGGCGTTGAATCGTAACCGGGAGAGCGGGCATTTCCTTCTCTGGAAGGACTACTTTGATACAACAAACCCGTTGTTCAAACATCACAAATTTCGCCGCCGGTTCCGTATGAGTAGGCATGTTTTCAACCGTATTAGAGAGGGAGTGGTCGGCTATGATGACTACTTCGAGTGCAAAGAGGATGCCGTCGGCAAGATTGGTTTCTCCTTTTATCAGAAATGCACTGCCGCCATCTGAATGCTTGCATACGGAGTGCCCGGTGATCTCATTGACGAGTACGTCCGTATGAGCGAGGCTACATGCCTAGAGTCCCTGTATAAGTTCTGCAAGGCTGTGATTGCTGTGTTTGGCCCTGAGTACTTGAGAGAGCCGACAGCTGAAGATACAGCCCGTTTGTTGGCGATGAATGCTAGCAGGGGCTTCCCGGGGATGCTTGGCAGCATAGACTGCATGCACTGGGAGTGGAAGAACTGCCCTTCTGCTTGGCAAGGGCAGTATAAGGGACATGTCAGGGCTTGCACTGTCATACTAGAGGCCGTGGCGTCTCAAGATCTCTGGATCTGGCACTCTTTCTTTGGCATGGCTGGATCTCACAATGATATCAATGTGCTTCAGCGCTCGTTGGTGTTTGCTAGGCTTGTCGAAGGCAACAGCCCACCGGTGAACTTTACTGTCAACGGCCACAACTACGACAAAGGGTACTATTTGGGTGACGGTATCTATCCTCAGTGGACCGCTATTGTAAACACAATACCCAACCCTGTCGGAGACAAAAGGAAAAGATTTGCCCAAGAGCAAGAGAGTGCTAGAAAGGATGTCGAGCGTGCCTTTGGTGTTTTGCAATCTTGATGGGGCATCGTTCGGTATCCTGCTAATACTTGGAGCACGCAGAAACTATGAGAGGTGATGACTGCTTGTGTGATCATGCACAATATGATCGTAGAAGACGAGCGCCCGGAACGTCTGTACGATCAAGGCTTTCAGTTTCAAGGTGAGAATGTTGTGCCTGAGCATGGAGTAGCGGCAACATTTGAGCAGTTCACTCAGTTTCATGAAGACATGCGTGATTGGAAAACTCACGTGCAACTGCAAAATGATTTGGTTGAGCATATGTGGACTCATGTTGGCAACCAATAGATGTATCTTCTTTTATTCGTTTGCAAAACTATGTGAAACATTTTTATTTTTATTTGGCCTGTAAAACTATACTATTTATTTGGGCGGCTAAACTATTTTACTTGTTAAATTTTCATTTCACAATATGTTGAATGCAATGTAAAATTAGGCGGCCAGCCGGCCACGCCTGCACATATGGGTCGGCGCGTTGGGCGCACTGCCGACCCATATGAAAAACAGGGTGGACGCCGGGCGGGCGACCGACCCAAACGGACAAAAAGCGGACGAAATCGCCGTCCGTTTGGGTGGGCCCGTTGGAGTTGCTCTTACTCAGAACATTTGGAGGCTGAGGTACTCACCTGGATTCTCCGCAGCCAATGTATGCAGGATCCGCGTAGGGGCATGACACCCCACCAAATTTTGAGTGGATGTGGAGCTCCTGTTGTGAGAAGAGGTCCGCGGGGGGAGTTTTGGAAGGGAATTCACCAAAACCCATGTACAAACCCTTAGCCCACCAGTCAATGCCCTCGCTGTCTTGCGGCCGGCCAAAGGCCATCTGCCGCTGAGAAATGTCCTCAAATGCGAAAACAGACACCTCAAAAAGGGCCATACGAGTACACCTGAAGATGCGTCAATTCCTCTCTTTTCAAATGTTCCACAGAACGATGTTGCAAAGGAAGAAATTTCCAACTCCAAGTGAGAAAGAAGTCACTGAAAGAAGAGAATATCTACTATTTGAGTGTCCGTTTTGCAAAGATGTTGGTCTTATCTATACCCAGGATCATGGCCAATCTCAGTGAGCACTTTGAGAAGCAGATCACCAGCAGTGGCAACAAAAGCCAAGGGAGCAGTTTCTCAACAACAACAAAAAAAGCCAAGGGAGCAGCAGGGGGCTTCTCGGCGTTTCTGTACATAAACTCCATGCTGCAAACGGAGAGACGGGGTTGCAGAGAATAATGCTCTCTCCATCCCAAAATAAGTGACTCGATTTTATATTAACTTTAGTACAAAATCGAGTCACTTATTTTGGGATGGAGAGAGTAGTACGTATGACTTATGTGCAAAAAAAAGAAGATAATAATATGAATTATGGACTATGAACTGCTATGACTGGCACTGATATCGCCCATCATTTGCTCTTTCTCCCCTCTGGGGAACAATCATGCCCCAGACGGGTACTACTCTGCAAGGCAAGTGCTTGGGGAAGAGGCTAGGGGCATGACAGGAGGCGAGCTGAAGAACTGAAGCCACGTCCATCGGCCGTTGTTCATCAATGAGATTGTCCGGCTTTTGCAAAATTAGCACAAACCTCAATGAGATTTTCGAGGGAAAGAAGCTTCGGCAAAAAATTAGCACAAACCACACCTGAGGTGCAATTTTGCTGCCAAAGCCAGTTAGATTGATTTGGGGCTCGTTGTGAAAGCAGATAACACGTGGTTTTGCACGACTAACCTCATTTAATATATGTTCAGTGACGGAAAAGTTTAGATCGGAGTTAGCAACTTCATCGTGCTAGCATCGTACGCAACACCATAAACATAATTCACGGCATAAAAGTATTCAAGGCCTGCACAATCTTAAACTGATGAAGCTTACCAAATTTATTTGAAAGCATATGCTGCAAAAATCCAACAGCTCTTCCATGCGTTCAGTGCTTAGATCATGTAAACAGATCTCACAACAAGCATCAAAAGTCCGAAAATGACATTCGTGACCATACAAAGTAGTCGGTCCAGTAAACGGCGGTGCTAGCATACAGCAGTCTCACTAACTGCATGTGAATAGTAGAGCAATCCCACAGCAAACACTCTCATTGCCTTAGAACAGAAGCTGAGCTCAAGACGAATCTTCCGAAAAGTTGACAGCCAGGTCCCAGTAGTGTGGAACTTTAGCATCTGCAAACACCTTCTTGGCAGCAGCCTCGCTCCGACACTGATGCACACCGAACCTCGGAAAGGTGGGCTTCACCACGCTACCCTGCCAGACTAACACGCAGCTATTCACCGGCTTGTCTGGTTCCTCGTCGGCATCATCCTCGCCACCAACTGCAGCAGCCCAGTCAATCCGGTTCAGCATCAGCTTATTGTACCTCTTGATCGACTTCTTCCCTCCTTCCACAACCACAACACTTATACCATCTGTGATAACCGCCGCACCAGTCAGCCGGTTCTCTTGGGCATTCACGTCCACTTTGAAGCGGGTCTGGGGGTGCGACAGGTCTCTGATTCTGTACACACAAACAATACAGCCTAGTGTGTTGGGATCATCAAAAAGCTTCCTCTCTTTCTTCTCACGGCGTTCTGATGGTGTGAGTTTGCGGGCAATGTTGCGGTCCACGTGAGCCTGCTCACGCTCTGCAGCAGCAGTTCGGATTTCCATCTCCATACGTGTCGGATCCTGTGTAGCTTCTGCACCAAGTACTTTCATAAGGTTGCTCATCTTGACCTTGGGCTTTGGTGGCTCCAAGAGGCCTTGCCTAATCATTTCTTGCCTATCTTTTTCCTTAGCGAGGCGCCTCTGTGTTCTGAGCTTCTTCTGCTCCTTCTTAGTCAGCTTAAGTGGCTGAGGCGGTGGTGGCGCAGGCTCAGCCGGTGGTTCCAATGGTTCTGGATGTTCCACATAGATGGTGATCTTATCCATATTAAGCTTTTCCAAGGAGATGTCCTCGTAAGTAGGAGATAGCAGAATTTTCGAGTCCCTGGAAAGAAATAAAAGAGGCATTAGTTGCTGTATACTGATAAAGGGGGTTTACAAACGATCAACAGAGTGAGGTAGCAGCAAACCATGGCTCAATGTCAGGAATCTCTTCCTTCTGCTTTTGCTTTGGAGGCCTTCCACCAGGAGCAATTTCAATTAGATTTGGGTTCATGTCTACCTCGACTTTTGCCTTAGCAAGTTGAGCTTGCTTTACTTTAAGCTCTTTGGCTTGTGCTTCGCCAAATTGATTCTGTGCAATCAAACAATTAAGTTTAGGTACCAAAGGTACAATAAACTAAAACATGACTGTAATATATCCAAAAAGAGGTTAATCCTCACAAACCTTAATCCTCTGCAGTTCAGCCTGCCTCGAAAGTTTGCCTTCCTCAATAAACTGGAATCCTGGCCTTTTAGGACGAAGGAGCTTAGTTGGGTTGATGCCCATCCTTTCATCGAAATGAACAGTAGCTTTTGCAAGCGACTCCAAGTCTGGTTTGATAATCTGGAAAGCATCCTTCTTCTGCTTGTTAATGTTGACCTAACAAAGGATGAACCAAAAGTAGTGGGTCAATGTACAGAACTACATATCATCCTGAAATATATGTTAAGATGCTTGTTAATGTTGACCTAACAAAGGATGAACCAAAAGTAGTGGGTCAATGTACAGAACTACATATCATCCTGAAATATATGTTAAGTTGCAGATGTTTACCTTTAGAGTACTCAGGTTGCTTGGCTTGGTCATGCTAATAACATTTCCATTCTCATCAATTTCCCTACCTTGAGCATCAAGACGAAGAACAGGAGCCTTGGCAGGTCTTTGAGGAATAGTCAGTTCACTGGATGTACCAGGGAACATGTTGATAAGAGGTGCAAACTGTGGATCCTGGCGAAATCCCATCTTAGCAGCAAGCTCTTGTGCTCGCTTCACAGCATCCAAATTGGGAATGTTGGTAAGCCCTGAAATGCCAGCAGAGACACTACTAGCAGGCAGTTCAGAAGATGCACCCGCATGGACTGCAGAAGCACTCGAGCCAGAAACAGACTGTGTTTCTTTCTTAGGAGTTTGTGTATCAGGAATAGTAGTGCCGAGTTTATTAAGCTGCGTGGACAAACATGAGCTTAGAATGGTTACAAAAGTATAACAAGAAAATTGAAGCAAAGGACTAGTAATCGTTGTAATGTCTTACCGCAGGTAATCTCTTGAGTTTTTCTGATAATTCCTTCTTCAGTTGCAAAGCTTTTTTAGCTTTCGCTAAAGCATCAAGACTTAAGTTACTACTTCTGGCAGCGGATGAATTTGCAGTTCCATCTGTACTAGATTTTCCAGTAACTTCATCAGATCTAATACTAACTCCCCCATTTTCATTGGTGGTAGTGATCGAAGATACCTTTGAAGAAACAGGATTAGCAGATGGCACCGCAACAGCAGGTGCAGAATTGAGCGGCTGCTGAGCACCACCCTGCAAAATATATGATGCAAAGTCAGCATAGGAATGGATACAATGATGAACCTGACATCAACGTTTTAAAGAGAAAACTAACCATAGACCAAATTTCTTCCAAGGTAAACAGAAGTACTTATTGGGCTTACCCTCATATATTTACTAAATAAGTATTTCACCAGCAATGTGCACTATGAATAAACTACACAAAGTAGTAGGACAACTATCGCTAACTACATAATTCTGAGTTCATCAAATTGGTACTCAGGCACATTAGAAATCACTTGCCCAATTCAGAAACATAAATCACATCACTATGAACAATATAAGAAAACATCACAAAATACTTACATTAGTGGCTGCACCGCTCTGTGAATCTCCATTAGCACCAGACTGACTGCCCTTGTCCCCCTTACCCCTCTCATCACCATACGCATCAACATCCTCAAACCTCCTACGCTCTCGCCTTGGCCTTTCCTCCTTCCGCGGAGGAGGCTCCACTGAGGCCCTCGGCCGTTTCCCGCCTTCACGGTCGGGCTCGTCGCCGTCGCGGCGGCCGCCGCCACCGCTGTCGTGGTCCTTCCGTTTCCGAGACGGCGGCGGCAGCGGCTCGCGGTCGGCCGAATCGCGGCGCTCGACGGAATCCCGGGGCGCGCGGCTCGACGACCGATCCCGCTTCGCAGTCGGCGGGGACTCGGAGGGGGAATGCGAACGGTGTCGGCGAGCACGGCGGCGGTCTTCCTCGACACCACCGTCGTCGTGGCGACGACGGCGGTGTTCGTCTTCGGCGTCGCGCTTGTGGTGGTGCTGATGGCCGTCGCTGTCGTGGCGGCGGCGTCGGTGGTGGTCATCCGAGCGCTCGTGGGTGGTGTGGCGGTCCTCGCCGCGGTCGCGGCGAGAAGATCGGTCGCGATCCATGGGAGGGGACGGGGATGAGGTCGGCTTCAGACGGGCGGATGGGAGCGCCGGAGATTGGGGCGCCGCGGTGCTAGGGTTAGGGCGTGGGGTGTGGGGCGATTGCGGGGCGCCGCTACTGGGCTGGGTGAGCGGGCCGGCCGGCCTATACGAATGCTATGAGGCCTGTAGGGGGTTTAAGTTGTGGATCGGAACAGAGAGGTGACGATGACTCCGGTCAAAATCAAAGTCGGTTCACACGTGGTAAGCTATCTAAACAATTTTAAGAAAAAAATCAAAGTCGGTTGCCATGATTAACCACGCATGGATGCGGGACTTGCCAACAGGGATTCCCTTTTTTTCTGAAATTAGTACTAATACTATCAAACATTATACGAGAGGAACAATCTGTCATCGTTCTAGATAGACTCATTACTGACAACATAATTACAGCTTATGAGTGCCTTCATTTTATGAAAAGGAACACAACGATGAGAAATAGGCACTGTGCCCTGAAGCTTGATATGATGAAAGCATATGACATAGTTGAGTGAGATTATTTAAAAGTAATAATGTTCAGGCTGGGTTTTTTCTGAAAAGTTGGTGCATATTGTAATGGGCATGGTAAGCTCCGTAAAATTTTCAGTGCTCTTCAATGGTAAGGAAATTCAGCGGTTCAAAGCATATCGAGGGATTGGGAGACCCCAACTCTCCATACCTTTTCTTGATAGCAACAGAGGGTCTTTCGTGCCTCCTAAAATCAACAGACAAGTCATCCAATCTAAATGGGCTCAAGGTAGCCCTTTCGGCGCCACCAGTCAACCGTTTACTATTCGCAGATGACAACATATTGTTTTTCAAGGCAAGTGCTAGTGGAGCAAATGAGGTAAACCAGGTGTTGAATTTTTATTGTCAGGTGTTTGGGCAACGCATTAATCGTGATAAATCAGTCATTTTCTTCAATAAAAGGTGTCCAGAGAATTTTAAACAGAATGTGAAGGCCTTCTTGCAAGTACCAAATGAAACTCTTAGTGCTAAATATTTGGGAATGCCAACTCAGGTGGGGTCTTCCAAAAATGGTGCTTTCAAGTACCTAAAGGACTACCTTCGGCAACTTCCCCAATAATGTGGCCGCCTCCGCCTCGATGCCGCCGCTGCCCTGGATTTGCCCCACCTCGGCCGGTCGCCGTCGCGCTAGAGGCTGCAAAGAAGAAGGGGGCTGCCAAGCCTCATGGTGGAGACGTGAAGCGGTCAGCAACGCGGGGCCGCAAACCGGCGGGGAACCAACCTCGGCGGGTGAGGGAGTCCTGGATTAAGGGGTCCTCGGGCGTCCGACCTGTTGGACATGGGCCGGACTGATGGGCGGTGAAGATACAAGACAGAAGACTCTCTCCCGTGTCCGGATAGGACTCTCCCTGGCGTGGATGGCAAGCTTGGCGATCGGATATGAAGATTCCTTTTTCTGTAATCGACTTTGTACAACCCTAGTCCCCTCCGGTGTCTATATAAACCGGAGGGTTTAGTCCCTAGAGACAATCATAATCATACATGCTAGACTTCTAGGGTTTTAGCCATTATGATCTCGTGGTAGATCAACTCTTGTAATACTCATATTCATCAAGATCAATCAAGCAGGAAGTAGGGTATTACCTCCATAGAGAGGGCCCGAACCTGGGTAAACACTGTGTCCCCTGTCTCATGTTACCATCGACCTTAGACGCACAGTTCGGGACCCCCTACCCGAGATCCGCCGGTTTTGACACCGACATTGGTGCTTTCATTGAGAGTTCCGCTGCGTCGTCACCAGAAGGTTCGATGGCTCCATCAATCATCTACAACATGCTTCCCCGAGGGAGGTTTTTCTCCCCGGCTAGATCTTTGTGTTCGGCGGCTTCGCACTGCGGGCCAACTCGCTTGGCCATCTAGAGCAGATCGACAGCTACGCCCCAGGTCACCAGATTAGTTTTGGAAATCTGGACTATGTCGTTGATATCCGAGGAGACTTGATCTTCCAAGGATTCGCGCCCCCAACCTCCACTCTGGCCCTAGATCCGGAGCATATCGCCAAGTCCGAAGACGAGCTCCCTGAGTTCGCAGGGCTGTCTGCGGCCACTAGGCCCATTGTGGGAGAGCCGGGGGAAGAAGTGTCACTGGCAACCATCAGGAAGCCAAACCCTTCTCCGGACTCTGGCTCCGAGTCTTCGGAGTCAACATCGTGTGAGTTCGGCCAAGGAGACTCCCTCTCGCCGTACTCCACGCGCTCTCTTCTCTCGGGCCAAACCTCGCCTTTAAGCGAGGCTCTGGACTTAATGCGATCCCTTGCCATCACACAGGAGCAACGTCCGAACTATGCCCAGGCCGGACTAGGGCTGGGAGCAGGGAACTTTACGTCCCACCCACCACCCACCTTATAGCCACCGTCGAGGACTTAACCGACATGCTCGATTACGGCTCTGAAGACATCGACGGTATGGATGACGATGCCGGAGAAGAGGAGGCCCAAAACCCGCCGTTTACCGGACGCTGGACGGCCACTTCTTCGTATGACATGTACATGGTGGATACACCCAAAGAGAATAGCGGCGACGACAAGGAAGACCCGATCGAGGATAAACCTCCTGAGATACAGCCAAAGCGCCGACGTCAGCGGCGCCGCTCCAAGTCACACCATGGAAAAGACAGCAATACCGGCACAGGAGAAAACAATACTCCGAACGATGTCGAAGACAATGAAGACCCCGTTGAGCCAACTTCCAAACAGGACGAACGGGAAGATGGGCAAGTTAGCCCTGATGAACATGCCGTAAACAAAGACTTGGAGGACAGTAATTATCTTCCGCTCTCCGAGGATGAGGTGAGCCTCAGCAACGAGGATTTTATCGTGCCTGAGGAACCTCTCAAGTATGAGCGCTTTAAGCGTCGGCTAATAGCCACTGCAAGGAGCCTGAAAAAGAAGCAGCAGCAGCTTCAAGCTGATTAAGACCTGCTCAACGATAGGTGGACTCATGTCCTGGCAGCCGAGGCATACGGCCTCGAGCGCCCAACCAAAAGTTACCCGAAGCGCAAATTGCTACCTCAATTCGATGACGAGGCACTTGAGCCCGTACCATCAACGTGTAATGCGGCTGACCGACCACCACGTGGCCAGGATAAAGCGACAACTCAAGCTGAACACCAGCCCATACTATCCCGCCGTAAAGGCAGAGACATAACTGCTCGGGGTTATACATACGACCTGCAGCAGGACCTGGACAGTAGAGCAGGTCAGAACAGGTCGAACTATGGATCGCGGGGGCGTGCCCCGACACTCGACGACTGCTATCTAGCCGGACACAACAATCATAATCACGCCCGGACCGAGAACCGCAGACAGACTCCATCCGAGCTACGTCGCAACGTGGCCCGATATAGAGGCGCCGCACACCCTCTTTGCTTCACTGACGAAGTAATGGAGCACGAATTCCCAGAAGGGTTTAAACTCGTAAACATCGAATCATATGATGGGACAACAGACCCCGCGGTATGGATCGAGGATTTTCTTCTCCATATTCATATGGCCCGCGGCGATGATCTCCATGCCATCAAATACCTCCCACTAAAACTCAAGGGACCAGCTCGGCACTGGTTGAACAGTCTGCCTAAAAACTCCATTGGCAGCTGGGAAGACTTGGAAGAAGCCTTCCTCGACAACTTCCAAGGCACATATGTCCGACCACCAGATGCCGACGACTTAAGTCACATAATTCAACAGCCCGGAGAGTCAGCCAGGAAATTCTGGACTAGGTTCCTAACCAAAAAGAACCAGATCGTCGACTGTCCGGATGCCGAAGCCCTAGCGGCCTTTAAACATAGCATCCGGGACGAATGGCTCGCCCGACACCTCAGCCAAGAAAAGCCGAAGTCCATGGTAGCCCTCACAGCGCTTATGACCCGCTTCTGCGCGGGCGAAGATAGCTGGCTAGCCCGTAGCAATAACAATGCAGGCAAACCTGGCACTTCGGAAGCCAGAAATAGCAACGGCAAGCCCCGACGCAACAGACACAAGCGTCGAAGCAACGGTGATAATACCGACGACATGGTGGTCAACGCTGGATTCAGTGGCTCCAAGTCCGGCCAGCGGAAGAAGCCGTTCAAAAGGAACAATTCGGGCTCATCCAGCCTAGACCGCATTCTCGATCGTCCATGTCAGATACATGGCACCCCCGATAAACCAGCCAATCATACCAATAGAAGTTGTTGGGTCTTTAAGCAGGCCGGCAAGATAAACGCCGAAAACAAGGAGAAGGGGTCGCAAAGTGAGGACGATAACGAGGAGCCCCGTCCACCGAACACAGGGGGACAGAAGAAGTTTCCCCCTCAGGTCAAAACGGTGAACATGATATACGCCACCCGTATCCCCAAGAGGGAGCGCAAGCGCGTGCTCAGGGACGTCTATGCGATAGAGCCAATCGCCCCAAAATTCAACCCATGGTCGTCCTGCCCGATCACCTTCGATCGCAGGGACCATCCGACCAGTATCCGCTACGGTGGTTCAGCCGCACTGGTCCTTGACCCAATAATCGATGGATTCCACCTCACGCGAGTCCACATGGACGGGGGCAGCAGCCTTAACCTGCTCTATCAGGATACAATGGCAAAATGGGCATCGATCCATCAAGGATCAAGCCCACCAAAACTACCTTTAAAGGAGTCATACCAGGTGTAGAGGCCCGTTATACGGGCTGAATCACATTGGAAGTTGTCTTCGGATCCCCAGACAACTTCATAAGCGAAAAGTTGATCTTCGACATCGTCCCCTTCCGCAGTGGCTATCACGCACTGCTCGGACGAACCGCATTCGCGATTTAATGCAGTGCCACACTATGCTTATCTCAAGCTCAAGATGCCCAGACCATGCGGGGTCCTAACAGTCAATGGAAACACGGAACGCTCCCTCCATACTGAAGAACACACTGCAGCCCTGGCAGCGAAAGTATAGAGCGGCCTTTTAAGGCAGAATTTTAATTCAACGGCCAAGCTCCCGGACACTGTCAAACGAGTCCGGACTACTGCGCAGCTTGACAGTCCGGCTCGTCAGGAATTAGACTAGCAATTCGGCCTCCATCTCAGTCCTGACCAAATGGCGGCATACATACCGCGCGTACATAACTACGCACTCAAAATACCATGGGCAGTGTCGGCGTTCTGGGAACGGGGGTCCCCAGACTTGCCTGCCTGCAGCCCACGGCATGGCTCCACTCGCGGCCCAGTACGACCTGTCCTCACCAGCAAACGCCCAAGACCCTCGCGAGGGGCCAAGCCTCGCGAGGCGGATGACACAAGACCTCCTCGGGAGTGGCCTCACCAGGCTGGCTCGCGAGGGATGGAGAGATCAAGGCAAGGCGAGCCTTGCGAGGGGCCAAGCCTCGCGAGGCGGATGACACAAGACCTCCTCGGGAGTGGCCTCACCAGGCTGGCTCGCGAGGGGTGGAGAGATCAAGGCAAGGCGAGCCTCGCGAGGTTCCAGTGACGTAAGCCATGACGACAATGTTGGAAATATGCCCTAGAGGCAATAATAAAATGGTTATTATTGTATTTCCTTGTTCATGATAATTGTCTATTGTTCATGCTATAATTGTGTTATCCGGAAATCGTAATACATGTGTAAATACATGGACCACAACATGTCCCTAGTGAGCCTCTAGTTGACTAGCTCGTTGATCAATAGATGGTTATGGTTTCCTGACTATGGACATTGGATGTCGTTGATAACGGGATCACATCATTAGGAGAATGATGTGATGGACAAGACCCAATCCTAAGCATAGCACAAGATCGTGTAGTTCGTCTGCTAAAGCTTTTCTAATGTCAAGTATCATTTCCTTAGACCATGAGATTGTGCAACCCCCGGATACCGTAGGAATGCTTTGGGTGTGCCAAACGTCACAACGTAACTGGGTGGCTATAAAGGCACACTACGGGTATCTCTGAAAGTGTCTGTTGGGTTGGCACGAATCGAGACTGGGATTTGTCACTCCGTGTGACGGAGAGGTATCTCTGGGCCCACTCGGTAGGACATCATCATAATGAGCTCAATGTGACCAAAGAGTTGATCACGGGATGATGTGTTACGGAACGAGTAAAAGTGACTTGCCGGTAACGAGATTGAACGAGGTATTGGGATACGGACGATCGAATCTCGGGCAAGTAACGTACCGATTGACAAAGGGAATTGTATACAGGATTGATTGAATCCCCAACATCGTGGTTCATCCGATGAGATCATCATGGAACATGTGGGAGCCAACATGTGTATCTAGATCCCGTTGTTGGTTATTGGCCAGAGAGCTGTCTCGGTCATGTCTGCATGATTCCCGAACCCGTAGGGTCTACACACTTAAGGTTCGGTGATGCTAGAGTTGTTGTGGGAATTAGTGTGCAGTTACCGAATGTTGTTCGGAGTCCCGGATGAGATCTCGGACGTCACGAGGAGTTCCGGAATGATCTAGAGGTAAAGATTTATATATGGGAAGTCCTATTTTGGCCACCGGAATGATCTAGTAGTAGTAGTGCTTGGCGAAGCCCTGCCGGAGAACTGCAAGCTCCACCACCACGCCATCGTGCTGCCGGAGCTCTCCCTCAACTTCTCCTCTCCCCTTGTTGGATCAAGAAGGAGGAGACGTCCCCGGGCTGTACGTGTGTTGAACGTGGAGGCGCCGTTGTTCGGCGCTTAGATCGGAATCAACCGCGATCTGAATCGCTGCGAGTACGACTCCTTCATCCGCGTTCTTGTAACGCTTCCGCATCGCGATATTCAAGGGCATGAAGATGCACTCCCCTCTCTCTCTCGTTTCTAGTCTCTCCATAGATTGATCTTGGTGATGCGAGAAATTTTTTAATTTCTGCAACGATCCCCAACAGTGGCATCATGAGCTAGGTCTATGCGTAGTTTCTATGCACGAGTAGAACATAAGTTATTGTGGGCGTCGATTTTGTCAATTTACTTGCCGTTACTAGTCTTATCTTGATACGGCGGCATCATGGGATTAAGCGACCCGGACCGACCTTACACGTACGCTTACGTGAGACAGGTTCCACCGACTGACATGCACTAGTTGCATAAGGTGGCTAGCGGGTGTCTGTCTCTCCCACTTTAGTCGGATCAGATTCGATGAAAAGGGTCCTTATGAAGGGTAAATAGAAATTGGCATATCACGTTGTGGTTTCGGCGTAGGTAAGAAACGTTCTTGCTAGAAACCTATAGCAGCCACGTAAAAACTTGCAACAACAATTAGAGGACGTCTAACTTGTTCTTGCAGCATATGCCGTGTGATGTGATGTGGCCAAAAGGATGTGATGAATGATATATGTGATGTATGAGATTGATCATGTTCTTGTAATAGGAATCACGACTTGCATGTCGATGAGTATGACAACCGGCAGGAGCCATAGGAGTTGTCTTAATTTGTTATATGGCCTGCGTGTCAATGAAAACGTCATGTAATTACTTTACTTCATTGCTAACAGTTAGCCATAGTAGTAGAAGTAATAGTTGGCGAGACAACTTCATGAAGACACGATGATGGAGATCATGGTGCCATGCCGGTGACGATGATGATCATGGCGCCCCGAAGATGGAGATCAAAAGGAGCATAATGATATTGGCCATATCATGTCACTATTTGATTGCATGTGATGTTTATCATGTTTTTACATCTTATTTGCTTAGAACGACGGTAGCATAAATAAGATGATCCCTCATAAAATTTCAAGAAAGTGTTCCCCCTAACTGTGCACTGTTGCATAAGTTCGTTGTTTCGAAGCACCACGTGATGATCGGGTGTGATAGATTCTAACGTTCGCATACAACGGGTGTAAGCCAGATTTACACATGCAAAACACTTAGGTTGACTTGACGAGTCTAGCATGTACAGACATGGCCTCGGAACACAAGAGACCGAAAGGTCAAACATGAGTCGTATAGTGGATACGATCAACATGAAGATGTTCACCGATGATGACTAGTCCGTCTCACGTGATGATCGGACACGGCCTAGTTTACTCGGATTATGTATCACTTAGATGACTAGAGGGATGTCTATTTGAGTGGGAGTTCATTAAATAATTTGATTAGATGAACTTAATTATCATGAACATAGTCAAAAGGTCTTTGCAAATTATGTCGTAGCTCACGCTTTGGTTCTACTATTTTAGATTTGTTCCTAGAGAAATTTAGTTGGGAGTTAACAGTAGCAATTATGCGGACTGGGTCCGTAAACTGAGGATTGTCCTCATTGCTGCGCAGAAGGATTATGTCCTTAATGCACCGCACAGTGTGCTGAACCTCGAGCGTCGGTTGTGGATGTTGCGAACATCTGACATACACGTTTTGATGACTACATGATAGTTCAGTGCGTACTGCTAAATGGTTTAGAATTGAGGCACCAAAGACGTTTTTGAAACATCACAGAACATATGAGATGTTCCAAGGACTGAAATTGGGATTTCAGGCTAGTGCCCACGTCAAGAGGTATAAGACCTCTGACAAGTTTTTAAGCCTGCAAACTAAGGAGAAAAGCTCAATCGTTGAGCATGTGCTCAGATTGTATGAGTACTACAGTCGCTTGAATCGAGTGGGAGTTAATCTTCCAGATGAGATAGTGATGGTTCTCCAAAGTCACTGCCACCAAGCTACCAGAGCTTCTTGATGAACTATAACATATCAGGGATAGATATGATGATACTTGAGCTATTCGCGACACCGCAAGAGTAGAAATCAAATAGGACCATCAATTGTTGATGGTTAGTAAAACCACTAGATTCAAGAAGGGCAAGGGCAAGAAAGGGATACTTCATGAAACGGCAAATCAGTTGCTGCTCTAGTGAAGAAACCCAAGGTTGAATCCAAACCCGAGACTAAGTGCTTCTGAAATGAGGGGAACGGTCACTGAAGCAGAACTACCCTAGATACTTGGTAGATGAGAAGGCTGGCAAGGCCGATAGAAGTATATTGGATATACATTATAATGTGTACTTTACTAGTACTCCTAGTAGCACCAGGGTATTAAATACCGGTTCGGTTGCGAAGTGGTAGTAACTCGAAATAAAAAGCTACGGAATAAACGGAGACTAGTTGAAGGTGAGATGATGATATGTGTTGGAAGTGTTTCCAAGGTTGATGTGATCAAGCATCGCATGCTCCCTCTACCATCAAGATTGGTGTTAAACCTAAATAATTGTTATTTGGTGTTTGCGTTGAGCATAGACATGATTGGATTATGTTTATCGCAATACGGTTATTCATTTAAGGAGAATAATGGTTACTCTGTTTATTTGAATAATACCTTCAATGGTCTTGCACCTAAAATGAATGGTTCATTGAATCTCGATCGTAGTGATACACATGTTCATGCCAAAAGATATAAGATAGTAATGATAGTACCACATACTTGTGGCACTGCCATTTGAGTCATATTGGTATAAAACGCATGAAGAAGCTCCATGTTGATGGATCTTTGGACTCACTCGTTTTTTGAAAAGTTTGAGACATGTGAACCATGTCTATTGGTCTATACGCATGAAGAAACTCCATGCAGATGGATCGTTTGGACTCACTTGATTTTGAATCACTTGAGACATGCAAATCATACCACATGGGCAAGATGACTGAAAGGCCTCGTTTTCAGTGAGATGAAACAAGAGAGCAACTTGTTGGAAGTAATACATTTGATGTGTGCAATCCAATGAGTGCTGAGGCACGCAGTGAATATCGTTATGCTCTTACTTCACAGATGATTTGAGTAGATTCTAAGTATATTTACTTGATGAAACACAAGTCTGAATTATTGAAAGGTTCAAGTAATTTCAGAGTGAAGTTGAAGATCGTCGTGACAAGAGGATAAAATGTCTATGATATGATCATAGAGATGAATATCTGAGTTATGTGTTTGGTACACAACTAAGACATTGTGGAAATTGTGTCACAACTAATGCCGCCTGGAACACCATAGTGTGATGGTGTGTCCGAACATCATAGCTGCACCCTATTGGATGTGGTGCAAACCATGTTGTCTCTTATCGAATTACCACTATCGTTTATGGGTTAGGCATTAGAGACAACTGCATTCACTTTAAATAGGGCACCACGTAATTCCGTTGAGATGACACCGTATGAACTATGGTTTAGAGAAACCTAAGCTGTCATTTTTTTAAAGTTTGGGGCTGCAACGCTTATGTGAAAAGGGTTTAGCCTGATAAGCTCGAACCCAAAGCAGATAAATGCATCTTCATAGGACGCCCAAAACAGTTGGGTATACCTCCTATTTCGGATCCGGAAGCAAACGTGATTGTTTCTAGAAACGGGTCCTTTCTCGAGGAAAAGTTTCTCTCGAAAGAATTGGGTGGGAGGATGGTGGAGACTTGATGAGGTTATTGAACCATCACTTCAACCAGTGTGTAGCAGGGCACAGGAAGTTGTTCCTGTAGCGCCTACACCAATTGAAGTGGAAGCTGATGATAGTGATCATGAAACTTCGGATCAAGTCACTACCAAACCTCGTAGGTCAACAAGGATGCGTACTATTTCAGAGTGGTACATAATCCTGTCTTGGAGGTCATGTTGCTAGACAACAATGAACCCATGAGCTATGGAGAAACGATGGTGGGCCCGGATTCTGACAAATGTCTCGAGGCCATAAAATCCGAGAGGATCCATGTGTGAAAACAAAGTATAGACTTTGCAAGAACTACTTGATGGTCGTAAGGCTATTGGGTACAGATGGATTTTAAAAGGAAGACGGACAATGATGGTAAGTATCACCATTAAGAAAGCTCGACTTGTCGTTAAGATGTTTTTCGACAAGTTCAAGGAGTTGGCTACGATGAGACTTTCTCACTCGTAGCGATGCTAAGAGTCTGTTGGAATTGTATTAGCAGTTACTGCATTATTTATGAAATCTTGCAGATAGGATGTCAAAACATTGTTTCCTCAAGAATTTTCTTGTGGAAAGGTTGTATGTGATATAACCAGAAGGTTTTTGTCAATCCTAAAAGATGCTAACAAGTATGCAAAGCTCCAGCAATCCTTCTAAGGACTGGAGTAAGCATCTCGGAGTTGGAATATACACTTTGATGAGATGATCAAAGATTTTGGGTTTATACAAAGTTTATGAGAAACTTGTATTTCCAAAGAAGTGAGTGGGTGCACTATAGAATTTCTGATGAGTATATGTTGTTGACATATTGTTGATCAGAAATGATGTAGAATTTCTGGAAAGCATATAGGGTTATTTGAAAAGTGTTTTTCAATGTAAAACCTGGATTAAGCTACTTGAACATTGAGAATCAAGATCTATAAGGATAGATAAAAAACGCTTAATAGTACTTTCAAATGAATACATACCGTGACAAGATTTTGAAGGAGTTCAAATAGATCAGCAAAGAAGGAGTTCTTGGCTGTGTTATAAGGTGTGAGCATTGAGTGAGACTCAAGATCTGACCACGGCAAAAGAGAGAGAAAGGACGGGTCGTCCCCTATACTTTAGACATAGGCTCTACAGTTTGCTATGCTATGTACCGCACCTGAAGTGTGCCTTGCCATGAGTCAATCAAGGGGTACAAGAGTGATCCAGGAATGGATCACATGACAACGGTCAAACTTATCCTTAGTAACTAGTGGACTAAGGAATTTTCTCGATTATGGAGGTGGTAAAAGAGTTCGTCGTAAAGGGTTACGTCGATGCAAACGTTGACACTAATCCGGATGACTCTGAGTAGTAAACCGGATTCGTATAGTAGAGCAGTTATTTGGAATAGCTCCAAGCAGCGCATGGTAGCTGCATCTACAAGATGACATAGAGATTTGTAAAGCACACACGGATCTGAAAGGTTCAGACCCTTTGACTAATAACCTCTCTCACAAGCGAGATATGATCAAACCCCATGGGTGTTGGATTCATTACAATCACATAGTGATGTGAACTAGATTATTGACTCTAGTGCAAGTGGGAGACTGTTGGAAATATGCCCTAGAGGCAATAATAAAATGGTTATTATTGTATTTCCTTGTTCATGATAATTTTCTATTGTTCATGCTATAATTGTGTTATCCGGAAATCGTAATACATGTGTGAATACATAGACCACAACATGTCCCTAGTGAGCCTCTAGTTGACTAGCTCGTTGATCAATACATGGTTATGGTTTCCTGACCATGGACATTGGATGTCGTTGATACCGGGATCACATCATTAGGAGAATGATGTGATGGACAAGACCCAATCCTAAGCATAGCACAAGATCGTGTAGTTCGTCTGCTAAAGCTTTTCTAATGTCAAGTATCATTTCCTTAGACCATGAGATTGTGCAACTCCCGGATACCGTAGGAATGCTTTGGGTGTGCCAAACGTCACAACGTAACTGGGTGGCTATAAAGGCACACTACGGGTATCTCCGAAAGTGTCTGTTGGGTTGGCACAAATCGAGACTGGGATTTGTCACTCCGTGTGACGGAGAGGTATCTCTGGGCCCACTCGGTAGGACATCATCATAATGAGCTCAATGTGACCAAAGAGTTGATCACGGGATGATGTGTTACGGAATGAGTAAAAGTGACTTGCTGGTAATGAGATTGAATGAGGTATTGGGATACCGATGATCGAATCTCGGGCAAGTAACGTACCGATTGACGAAGGGAATTGTATACAGGATTGATTGAATCCCTGACATCGTGGTTCATCCGATGAGATCATCGTGGAACATGTGGGAGCCAACATGGGTATCCAGATCCCGCTGTTGGTTATTGGCCAGGGAGCTGTCTCGGTCATGTCTGCATGATTCCCGAACCCGTAGGGTCTACACACTTAAGGTTCGGTGACGCTACAATTGTTATGGGAATTAGTGTGCAGTTACCGAATGTTGTTCGGAGTCCCGGATGAGATCCTGGATGTCACGAGGAGTTCTGGAATGGTCCGGAGGTAAAGATTTATATATGGGAAGTCCTATTTTGGCCACCGGAAAATGTTTGGGATTTTTCGGTATTGTACCGGGAAGGTTCTAGAAGGTTCCGGAGTGGAGCCCACCTGCATGGGGGGACCCACATGAACGTGGGTAGTGGGGGCAAGGCCCCACACCCCTGGTCAAGGCGCACCAAGATCCCCCCTTAGAAGGAATAAGATCATATCCCGAAGGGATAAGATCAAGATCCCTAAAAAGGGGGGATAACAATCGGTAGGGAAGGGAAATGATGGGATTTCTTTCCCCCACCTTTGCCGACGCCCCAATGGACTCGGAGGGCAAGAAACCAGCCCCCTCCACCCCTATATATATTGGGGAGGCGCATGGGAGCCGCACTCCTTCCCTTGGCGCAACCCTCTCCCTCCCGAACACCTCCTCCTCCTCCGTAGTGCTTGGCGAAGCCCTGCCGGAGAACTGCAAGCTCCACCACCACGCCGTCGTGATGTCGGAGCTCTCCCTCAACGTCTCCTCTCCCCTTGCTGGATCAAGAAGGAGGAGACGTCCCCGGGCTGTACGTGTGTTGAACGCGGAGGCGCCGTTGTTCGGCGCTTAGATCGGAATCAACCGCGATCTGAATCGCTGCGAGTACGACTCCTTCATCTGCGTTCTTGTAACGCTTCCGCATCACGATCTTCAAGGGTATGAAGATGCACTCCCCTCTCTCTCTCATTGCTACTCTCTCCATAGATTGATCTTGGTGATGCGTAGAATTTTTTTAATTTCTGCAACGATCCCCAACAGACAAAGACCAGGCGGGCGCCAGCGCGCACAGTGTCCTCGTTTCCTCTTTGGTGCTAAGGAGGCAAGCGTAGGCGAGGAGTACCGAGGCATCAGGCAAAGGTTTCCATATCGGTGCAACGAGACCAAGACCAGCAGGACGGCAGGACGAAGGTCACCGTGGAGCCCAAGACGGCGTCACCACCAGAGCCTTTGGCACGCGAAGACCACCTTTAGTCAGGATAGCTTGTACTAGTTGCCCCCCTTCAAATTGGCCGTTGTGGCATCCCTTCCCGCTCAATATTTGGGAAGAGGACCAGGCCTCTATAAATAGGACTAGCCACCACAGTAGGAGGCAACAGATTCAGATCATCCTCACCCACACAAGTTCACCAAGCACAAGAACACCTCTCCTCGGGAGGTTGTTCTTCCCCTTGTACTGTTCATCCTCGGCCCAAGAGGCAATCCACCACACCACACTGGAGTAGGGTATTACACCACAACGGTGGCCCGAACCAGTATAAATCTTGTGTCTCTTTGTTGCGAGTTTGTCGAGCTAGGATTTTAGATCGCGGTGAGGCTGAGGGCGTGATTAGGTAGGGGGAAATCTCCGTGCGCACCCCAGTGTTCGAACCTCATGGGAAATGCTGGAACCCGAAATCCGACATTTGGCGCGCCAGGTAGGGGGTGCGCTGGAGCTTTCCTTCCGTCAATCTGTGCTCCGCCATCACCACGCTTCGCCCCCATGGTAGGCGCCGCGCTTCCGGCTCCGATGAATGGTGCCAGTGGCGGGGCCAGGGGGCTCCGAGCCTTGGCCCCCGCCTTACGGATGATGCAGTGGCCGCCCAAGCTCAAGTCAGAGATGCCACCGCGCTATGACGGCGCAACGGACCCGGTGGCTTTCCTGCTGGCGTATGAGGAGGCCGTCCTTAAGGACGGGGGCGATGACAAGGTCATGGCCAACTGGCTTCCCATGGCCCTCACTGGCGTGACGCGTGCCTGGCTGCTCAACCTCCCCGGATCCACTGTGGCATCTTGGGAGGTGCTACGCGGCCTTTTCGCCACGCGCTTCGCGGCACCGGCGCCCCACGCGGTCGCGGCCCTCCTCGGCGTCTCGCAAGCGCCACCCTCAGACCGCCACGCCAAGCCATTCTTTCGCCAGATCAGCACTGCTTTCGTGCGGCAGGGAGCTCCCCCGAGTTGGCTGGCGCCCAAGGCCGACCTGACCTTTGACTCGGAAGATCACCCCATCACCACCGTCGGTTCGGGCGTGCTCCCTATGCTTTGCACGCCCACCATCTGCCACGTAGCCATCACCAAGACCCTCATCGACGGCGGCGCCGGCCTCAACGTGCTCTCGATGGAGGCCTTCAGCCTCCTTCACGTACCACTCGAGCGGCTCCGCCCCAGCAAGCCCTTCTGCGGCGTCGGAGGCGGCTCCTCTAGCCCCCGGGGCAGATCCGTCTTCCCGTGACCTTCGGCACCCACGACAACTACCGCACTGAGCTGATCGACTTCGACGTCGCCCACATCGGCCTCCCGTACAATGCTATTCTCGGGTACCCAGATCTAGCTCAGTTCATGGCGGCGACCCATCCGGCCTACAACCTCATGAAGATGCCTGGGAGCAAGGACGTCCTCACTATAGTGGGAGATACCAAGGAGGCTCTGGCGGCACTCAAGCTTGCCCTCAAGACCACCGCGGCGGCGCGACCAGCCGACGCGGGCACCTCCAGAGCTAAGGCGGCCGTGCCGAGCAAGAAGAAGCAGTTGTTCACCCAAGACCGGGCAGAAACCAAGCAGGTGTCGGTCGAGGAAGACGGGTCCTCGGGAGCCACTTTCACCATAGGCGCCAACCCCGGCCCCGACCAAGAGGAGGCACTGGTGAAGTTCTTGCGCGCAAACAAGGAAGTATTCGCCTGGGAACCCGATCAGCTGGTAGGGGTCCCAAGAGGAGTGATTGAGCATCACTTGAAGGTGTGCCCCAATGTACGCCCTGTGAAGCAGAGGGTGCGGCGGCAGTCCACGGAGAAGCAGTCCTTCATCGTCCAAGAAACCCGCAAGCTGGAGGCAGCATGCGTCATTCACGAGGTCCGGTACCCTGAATGGTTGGCAAACCCCGTCGTTGTGCCCAAGAAAGGCGGAAAGGAGCGCATGTGTGTCGACTTCACCAACCTCAACAAGGCCGCCCCCAAGATTCGTTCCTGCTTTCACGCATTGACCAGATCGTCGACTCCACCGCCGAGTGTGACCTGCTGTGCTTCCTAGATGCGTTCTCAGGCTACCACCAGATCAAGATGGCGGTAGAAGACGTCGAGAAGACAGCCTTCCTGACCCCGTGCGGGGTATACTGCTACACTTGCATGCCGTTCGGGCTGCGCAATGCGGGCGCGACCTTTCAACGGCTGATGCACATCGCCCTGGGTCGGCAGCTCGGGAGGAATGCTGAAGCCTACGTCGACGACATTGTGGTGAAGTCTCGGGAGGCGAGAACTTTAATTCAAGACTTGGAGGAGACCTTCGAAAGCCTGCGCCAGGTAGACTTGCAGCTTAACCCGGAGAAATGCGTGTTTGGCGTCCCTTCCGGCAAGCTGCTGGGTTTCCTCGTGTCCCACAGAGGGATCGAGGCGAACCTGGAGAAGGTCAAGGCAATCGAAGACATGAGTCCACCACAAACCCTCAAGGAGATGCAGAAGCTCGCCGGTCGCGTGACCGCATTGGGGCGTTTCATCTCTGAGCTGGGAGAGCGTGCACTGCCGTTCTTCAAGCTGATGAAGAAAAAGGGCCCATTCGAGTGGACTCCAGAGGCCGACCAAGCTTTTCAAGACCTCAAGAGATACCTGACCAGCCATCCGGTGATGGTGGCGCCCCGACCTCTCGAGCCCCTGGTGTTGTACCTTGCCGCCACCCCTACTCCGCCAGCGCAGCTCTGGTGGCGGTCCGGGAGGAGCGCCAGGTCAGGGATGCGTCGTGCCAAGCCGCTCCCTCAGCCGAGGCGGCGCAAGACCCAGAGGGCTCCGCGAGGGCTGCGGCGACGCCAGCAAAGGACAGGCTCCACAAGACGGTTAACTTGGGCCTGCGGAAGCCCCAACGAGCAACTAGGCTTTGGGGGCTTTGTCGTCTCAGGAGACGCCCCAACCTCCGGAAGCCGCGGGCCTCGCCAATGCACCCGCCCTCGTCGAGCACCCCGTGTATTTTGTCAACACGGTGTTGTGGGACGCGAGGGTGCGGTACCCCATGCCTCAGAAGCTCCTGCTCGCGCTCTTGGTGTCCTCACGCAAGCTGCGGCACTACTTTCAAGGTCACCCCATCAAGGTCGTCTCGGCCTACCCGTTGGAGAGGGTGCTCAGGAGCCCCAACTCCGCCGAGAGAGTCGCTGAGTGGAACATCAAGCTATAGGCATTCCAGTTGGAGTTCAGCACAACTAGGGTCATCAAGGGAGCCGCGCTCGCTGATTTCATGGCAGAATGGACGGACGGCCCGGGGCTTGAAGAAGGCGAGGATCGGTCCCTCTCGCCAGGGAGTGAAGTGCCAGACGGCTGGGTTATGTATTTCGATGGCGCCTTTGCGCGCCAGGGCGCGGGGGCTGGAGCAGTGCTCATCTCACCCACTCAGGACAAGCTTTACTACGCCGTGCAGCTCTGCTTCCAGCAGGGCGAGAAGGTCTCCAACAACATAGCAGAGTATGAAGGCCTCATAGCTGGCCTCAAGGCCGCAGTGGCCCTGGGGGTGAAGCGCCTCACCATCAAGGGCGACTCGCAGCTCCTCGTCAACTTCTCCAACAAAGTGTACGAGCCGAAGGACGAGCACATGGAGGCGTACCTTGTGGAGGTGCGCAAGATGGAGAAGCAGTTCTTGGGCCTGGAATTGCAGCATGTGCCCCGTAGCACCAACAAGGAAGCCGACGACATCGCCAGGAGAGCATCCAAGCGGCTACCCCAAGAGCCTGGCGTCTTCGAGGAGCGGCTCTTCAAGCCATCGGCAACACCGCCACTTTCAAGAACTGCGCCGCCTCGGGAGGAGCTCCCTCAACCACCTGCCTCGGGAGCCCCGGCCTGCGGCCCGACCTTGGGAGCACGCTTACTCTTAGCGCTCGAGCCTCAGGAGGGGTGCTGGACCAGGGAATTCAAGGAATACCTGATGCAAGGGACGCTGCTAGAGAAGGAGGAGGACGCGAAGCGTGTGGCCCGAGAGGCCACGGCATACTGCGTCCAGGACGGTGAGTTATACAGGAAACGGCCAAATGACGTTTCCCTGCGTTGCATCTCCAGGGAGCAGGGGAAAGAGCTGCTGGCCGACATACACAGCGGGGACGCAGGCACCACTCGTTGTCACGGACCCTCGCCGGCAAGGTGTTTCGCAGCGGATTCTACTGGCCTACGGCACTTAACGACGCGACTGAGCTGGTGAAGTCCTGCGAGGCCTGCCAGTTCCACGCCAAGCAGATCCATCAGCCGGCTCAGGGCCTCCAGACCATCCCACTCTCGTGGCCATTCGCGGTCTGGGGGCTGGATATCTTAGGCCCGTTCCCTTGAGCGCCTGGGGGCTACCGCTACCTCTACATCGCCATCGACAAGTTCACAGAAGCCGTCCGCACCATCCCGGCCGGCTCCGCGGTCAAGTTCATCAAAGGTCTTGTGAGCCGGTTTGGGGTCCCCAACCGCATCATCACCGACAACGGCTCGTAGTTCACTAGCAATCTCTTCAAGACGTATTGTGCTAACCTTGGAACGCAGATCTGCTACGCTTCGGTGGCGCACCCTCGGAGCAATGGCCAGGCCGAACATGCCAACGCAGAGGTCCTGAGAGGCCTCAAGACCAGGACCTTCAAGAAGAAGCTCAAGGCCTGCGGCAGGGGCTGGTACGACGAGCTCCAGTCCGTGCTGTGGTCCATCCGCACCACCGCCACCAAGCCAACGGGTGAGACCCCATTCTTCCTCGTCTATGGAGCAGAGGCGGTTCTCCCTCACGAGGTCAGGCATCACTCCGCGCGGGTCTTGGCGTTTGATGAGACGCAGTAGGACGCCATGCAGGGGATGGACCTCATGTTGGGGGAGGAACGCCGCCGTGAAGCCACGCTACGGGTGGCAAGATTTCAGCAGGCGCTGCGACGGTACCACTGTCGCAGCGTCCGCTCCAGGACGCTCGAGGTGGGTGACCTCGTTCTACGGCGGGTGCTCTCCAGGGAAGGGCTGCATAAGCTCTCACCCATGTGGGAGGGCCCGTTTAGGGTCGCCCACGTCTCCAGGCCTGGCGCCGTGCGCCTGGAGACGCAGGACGGGGTACCCATCCAGAACGCCTGGAACATCCAGCACCTCCGTAAGTTCTACCCATGAAGGAAGGCCCAACGCCTTTGAAGAAGGCCCCGTGCGTGTGAAGGTCTCCGCTCGTGACACTCTCACATAATAATGAGTGGGGTTGTACACGCCCCGGAGTCTCAGGAGTGCCGCCCTCGGGCCTCTGGGGCTCCCTCCCGCGTCCTAGTGGTAGCACTTAGCTCCGCGCTGGTGAGAAGACAAGAAGACTAGACTAGGTGCCGGACGCGGATTTTTCATTTGCTTTTCGTAGTTGGCTTGCCCCTCTTTAATCGAATTTTGCTTTCTGGTGTTGCTTGCTAATCTTGTTTCATCGACTTCTGCTTCTGTTTCTGCCTTCGGTTCTTTGTTTGACCTGTACCCTCTCTCGTGTCCCTCGGGAGGGGGCTGGATAGGTGCCCTCGTGCCCTCGTGAGTGTCTTGTCTATTTTTTCATGACGCACCCTCGTTTGAGCCGCAAGATGGTGCATCTCTCTCAATCCGTGCCCCTTGGGTACCACGATACGAGGCGCTGGGTCGTGGCCGGAGGCGCTTGCGACCAGGGCTTGGATCTCCTAACAAATTTTTGCAGTTCCTCCTCGCCAGGTACTGGGAAACGCGCGCCTCGTGAGGCGGAAACTACTTCAAGCGCGTCAATCTAAGTTATTCCTACATGCCTACATAAAACATTGATATTGTGACGCGGCATAGGAATGATAAACACAACATAACAACTTGGAAATCATAGTTTGTTGCACGCCCCCACGGGGCCCCATACTTGTCTCTCTCAATCCAGGAAGGAAAAGAAGAACGAAACAAAAGCGGCGCGTGCCTTGCAGCAGTTCGCGAGGAGGGATCCATGACGCCCTCCTGGGCTCAGCCAGACCCCACCTCGCGCTTCACCGGAGCGCGATGACGAGACGACTCGCTGCCGCCCTCGAAGCGGGCGCTGCGGCGTGGCGGCTGGTCATAGCCGCCGCTGGTGGAGCTATCGCCGGAGGAAGAGCCGTCGTAGCTTGACGAGCCGCGGTTGGCACCGAGAGCGGGTCCGCCTTCGTCCTCATCACGACCGTCGCCAGGACTGAGCACCTCGTCGTTGTCGTTGTCCTCAGGGCAGCACCCGACGCGGCGACCATCTTCTCTGAACACCCTCACGTAGAGGGTCACATCGCCGTCGTACTTGAAGTGGAGGGTGCACCGCCTGCCCAGGCTGCGCGCGCGGGCAAACGTCTGCCAGCCACGAGCCAGGGCAGCGTTGCCCGCGACGGAGGTCTCGACCGCAACCCAGGAAGCTTTGCTACAGCAGTCGTCCACCTGCAGCCAGAGCCCGCCTGGACCTGTGGCCGGTAGCTCGTCGGCGAAGAAGCGTGGGAGCTGAAGCTAGTTGCCGGCAGGGTTCTCCGACCACACCACGAACTCCGACAGCACCTCCGCCGAGTGGAAGCACGGCCGGGGAGGCCGCGCGACCATGGCGCGCTTCCCTTCATCGACGGGGCTGCCTCGACATGGGCAGCTCCCACCACGCGAAGGGGCACCTCCGCGGCCACGAGGGGCCGCGGCGGGGGTCGCGGAGTGCTTGCGAGGACGACCGTGTCCACGCTTGGGCGGCGGAGAGCCGGGCCCCTCCTGGCGAGCCTTCCCCTTCTCCGTGGCCGAAAACCTCTTCGCAGGCGCCATGGGAGTCGCTACTGGCAATGGAGCAAGGGAGGAGAAGCAAGCGAAATGGGAAGAGATGGGCGATGGGGGCCCTACCCCCCTCCTCATTGATAGCAGGAGAAGGCCAACCAGCAATCCCCACGATCACATGTAATGATGATATTTCTCTGCATGCAGCAGGGACTCGTCAAGTCAGGCAGTTGCCGAGGCAGCGTGGGGAAGCGGAGACGCCCATGTCCAATCAATCGCCACGCGTCGACCAAGGCCGCAGGCTGTTGGGGCCCGCGGCGCTCCGCGCTTGCCCTTTGGCTTCGCCTCAAAGCCAAGTCCGAGCGTGCCTTGGGCCCGGGGCTACTGTCGGCGTTCTGGGAACGGGGGTCCCCAGACTTGCCTGCCTGCGGCCCACGGCGTGGCTCCACTCGCAGCCCAGTACGACCCGTCCTCACTAGCAAACGCCCAAGACCCTCGCGAGGGGCCAAGCCTCGCGAGGCGGACGACATAAGACCTCCTCGGGAGTGGCCTCACCAGGCTGGCTCGCGAGGGGCGGATAGATCAAGGCAAGGCGAGCCTCGCGAGGTTCCAGTGACGTAAGCCATGACGACCAAGACCAGGCAGGTACCAGGCGGGCGCCAGCATGCACAGTGTCCTCGTTTCCTCTTTGGTTCTAAGGAGGCAATCGCAGGCGAGGAGTACCGAGGCATCAGGCAAAGGTTTCCATATCGGTGCAACGAGACCAAGACCAGCAGGACGGCAGGACGAAGGTCACCATGGAGCCCAAGACGGCGTCACCACCAGAGGCTTTGGCAGGCGAAGACCTCCTTTAGTCAGGATAGCTTGTACTAGTTGCCCCCCTTCAAATTGGCTGTTGTGGCATCCCTTCCTGCTCAATATTTGGGAAGAGGACCAGACCTCTATAAATAGGACTAGCCACCACAGTAGGAGGCAACAAATTTAGATCATCCTCACCCACACAAGTTCTGTTGGAAATATGCCCTAGAGGCAATAATAAATAGGTTATTATTATATTTCCTTGTTCATGATAATCGTTTATTATCCATGCTAGAATTGTATTGACAGGAAACTCAGATACATGTGTGGATACATAGACAACACCATGTCCCTAGTAAGCCTCTAGTTGACTAGCTCGTTGATCAATAGATGGTTACGGTTTCCTGACCATGGACATTGGATGTCGTTGATAACGGGATCACATCATTAGGAGAATGATGTGATGGACAAGACCCAATCCTAAGCCTAGCACAAGATCGTGTAGTTCGTTTGCTCAGAGCTTTTCTAATGTCAAGTATCATTTCCTTAGACCATGAGATTGTGCAACTCCCGGATACCGTAGGAATGCTTTGGGTGTACCAAACGTCACAACGTAACTGGGTGGCTATAAAGGTGCACTACAGGTATCTCCGAAAGTGTCTGTTGGGTTGGCACGAATCGAGACTGGGATTTGTCACTCCGTGTAAACGGAGAGGTATCTCTGGGCCCACTCGGTAGGACATCATCATAATGTGCACAATGTGACCAAGGAGTTGATCACGGGATGATGTGAGTTACAGAACGAGTAAAGAGACTTGCCGGTAACGAGATTGAACAAGGTATCGGGATACCGATGATCGAATCTCAGGCAAGTAACATACCGGTTGACAAAGGGAATTGTATACGGGATTGATTGAATCCCCGACATCGTGGTTCATCCGATGAGATCATCGTGGAACATGTGGGAGCCAACATGGGTATCCAGATCCCGCTGTTGGTTATTGGCCGGAGAACGTCTCGGTCATGTCTGCATGGTTCCCGAACCCGTAGGGTCTACACGCTTAAGGTTCGATGACGCTAGGGTTATAGGGAATAAATGTACATGGTTACCGAATGTTGTTCGGAGTCCCGGATGAGATCCCGGACGTCACGAGGAGTTCCGGAATGGTCCGGAGGTAAAGATTTATATATAGGAAATATGGTTTTGGCCACCGGAAGTGTTCCGGGCATCACCGGTACTGTACCGGGACCACCGGAGGGGTCCGGGGGTCCACCGGGAGGGGCCACGGGCCCCGGAGGCATACATGGGCCAAGTGTGAGAAGGGACCAGCCCCTAAGGGGGCTGGGGCGCCTCCCCACCAAGGCCCATGCGCCTAGAGAGAAGAGGGGGCAAACCCTAGGGCAGATGGGCCCTAAAGGCCCATGCCTGGTGCGCCTCCCTCTCCCCCCACTCGGCCGCCACCCCAGATGGGGAGTGGGGCTGCCGCCACCCCTAGGGAGGGAACCGTAGGTGGGGGCGCAGCCCTCCCTCCCCCCTATATATAGTGGAGGCAAAAGGGGCAGCCCAACGCACGAAGTTCTTCTTCTCTTGGCGCAGCCCTTCCCCTCTTCCATGTCCTCCTCCTCTCTCGCGGTGCTTGGCGAAGCCCTGCGGGATTGCCACGCTCCTCCACCACCACCACGCCATCGTGCTGCTGCTGGACGGAGTCTTCCCCAACCTCTCCCTCTCTCCTTGCTGGATCAAGGCGTGGGAGACGTCACCGGGCTGCACGTGTGTTGAACGCGGAGGCACCGTTCTTCGGTGCTTAGATCGGAATCAACCGCGATCTAAATCGCAACGAGTACGACTCCTTCATCCGCGTTCTTGCAACGCTTCCGCATCGTGATCTACAATGGTATGTAGATGCACTCCCCTTCCCCTCGTTGCTAGATTACTCCATACATTGATCTTGGTGATGCGTAGAAATTTTGAATTTCTGCTACGTTCCCCAACAGTGGCATCATGAGCTAGGTCTATGCGTAGTTTCTATGCACGAGTAGAACACAAAGCAGTTGTGGGCGTAGATGTTGCCAATTCTTCTTGCCGCTACTAGTCTTATCTTGTTTCGGCGGCATTGTGGGATGAAGCGGCCCGGACCGACCTTACACGTACGCTTACGTGAGACAGGTTCCACCGACTGACATGCACTAGTTGCATAAGGTGGCTAGCGGGTGTCTGTCTCTCCCACTTTAGTCGGAACGGATTCGATGAAAAGGGTCCTTATGAAGGGTAAATAGAAATTGGCATATCACGTTGTGGTTTTACGTAGGTAAGAAAGGTTCTTGCTAGAAACCTATACAAGCCAAGAAAAAACTTGCAACAACAATTAGAGGACGTCTAACTTGTTTTTGCAGCATGTGCTATGTGATGTGATATGGCCAGAAGATGTGATGAATGATATATGTGATGTATGAGATTGATCATATTCTTGTAATAGGAATCACGACTTGCATGTCGATGAGTATGACAACCGGCAGGAGCCATAGGAGTTGTCTTTATTTTTGTATGACCTGCGTGTCATTGAATAACGCCATGTAAATTACTTTACTTTATTGCTAAGCGCGTTAGCCATAGAAGTAGAAGTAATCGTTGGCGTGACAACTTCATGAAGACACAATGATGGAGATCATGATGATGGAGATCATGGTGTCATGCCGGTGACAAAGATGATCATGGTGCCCCGAAGATGGAGATCAAAGGAGCAAAATGATATTGGCCATATCATGTCACTATTTGATTGCATGTGATGTTTATCATGTTTACATCTTATTTGCTTAGAACGACGGTAGCATAAATAAGATGATCCCTCACTAAAAATTTCAAGAGACGTGTTCCCCCTAACTGTGCACCGTTGCGAAGGTTCGTTGTTTCGAAGCACCACGTGATGATCGGGTGTGATAGATTCTAACGTTCGAATACAACGGGTGTTGACGAGCCTAGCATGTACAGACATGGCCTCGGAACACATGCAAAACACTTAGGTTGACTTGACGAGCCTAGCATGTACAGACATGGCCTCGGAACACAAGAGATCGAAAGGTCGAACATGAGTCGTATAGTAGATACGATCAACATGGAGATGTTCACCGATGATGACTAGTCCGTCTCACGTGATGATCGGACACGGCCTAGTTTGACTCGGATCATGTATCACTTAGATGACTAGAGGGATGTCTATCTGAGTGGGAGTTCATTAAATAATCAGATGAACTTCATTATCATGAACATAGTCAAAAGGTCTTTGCAAATTATGTCATACGCTTTAGTTCTACTGTTTAAGATATGTTCCTAGAGAAAATTTAGTTGAAAGTTGGTAGTAGCAATTATGCGGACTAGGTCCGTAAACTGAGGATTGTCCTCATTGCTGCACAGAAGGCTTATGTCCTTAATGCACCGCTCGATGTGCTGAACCTCAGCGTCGTCTGTAGATGTTGCGAAACATCTGACATACACGTTTTGATGACTACGTGATAGTTCAGTGCGTAATGCTAACGGTTTAGAATTGTGGCACCAAAGACGGTTTTTGAAACGTCGTAGAACATATGAGATGTTCCGAAGACTGAAATTGGGATTTCAGACTAGTGCCCACGTCAAGAGGTATGAGACCTCTGGCAAGTTTCTTAAGCCTGCAGACTAAGGGAGAAAAGCTCAATCGTTGAGCATGTGCTCAGATTGTCTGAGTGCCACAATCGCTTGAATTGAGTGGGAGTTAATCTTCCAGATGAGATAGTGATGGTTCTCCATAGTCACTACCACCAAGCTATTAGAGCTTCGTGATGAACTATAACATATCAGGGATAGTTATGATGATCCTTGAGCTATTCGCGATGTTTGACACCGCGAAAGTAGAAATCAAGAAGGAGCATCAATTGTTGATGGTTAGTAAAACCACTAGTTTCTAGAAGGGCAAGGGCAAAAGGGATACTTCATGAAACAGCAAATCGCTTGCTGCTCTAGTGAAGAATCCCAAGGTTGAACCCAAACCCGAGACTAAGTGCTTCTGTAATGAGGGGAACGGTCACTGAAGCAGTACTACCCCAGATACTTGGTAGATGAGAAGGCAGACAAGGTCGACAGAAGTATATTGGATATACGTTATATGAATGTGTACTTTACTAGTGCTCCTAGCAGCACCAGGGTATTAGATACCGGTTCGGTTGCTAAGTGTTAGTAACTCGAAATAAAAGCTGCGGAATAAACGGAGACTAGCTAAAGGTGAGATGACGATATGTGTTGGAAGTGTTTCCAAGGTTGATGTGATCAAGCATCGCATGCTCCCTCTACCATCGAGATTTGGTGTTTGCGTTGAGCATGATTGGATTATGTTTATCGCAATACGGTTATTCATTTAAGGAGAATAATGGTTACTCTGTTTATTTGAATAATACCTTCAATGGTCTTGCACCTAAAATGAATCTCGATCGTAGTGATACACATGTTCGTGCCAAAAGATATAAAATAGTAATGATAGTTCCACACACTTGTGGCACTGCCATTTGAGTCATATTGGTATAGAACGCATGAAGAAGCTCCATGTAGATGGATCTTTGGACTCAGTCGTTTTTGAAAAGATTGAGGCATGCGAACCATGTCTATTGGTATATATGCATGAAGAAACTCCATGCAGATGGATCGTTTGGACTCACTTGATTTTGAATCACTTGAGACATGCAAATCATACCACATGGGCAAGATGACTGAAAGGCCTCGTTTTCAGTAAGATGGAACAAGAGAGCAACTTATTGAAAGTAATACATTTTGATGTATGCAGTCCAATGAGTGCCGAGGAATGCAGTGGATATCGTTATGTTCTTACTTCACAGATGATTTGAGTAGATGCTGAGTGTACTTACTTGATGAAACACAAGTCTGAATTATTGAAAGGTTCAAGTAATTTCAGAGTGAAGTTGAAGATCGTCGTGACAAGAGGATAAAATGTCTGTGATATGATCATAGAGATGAGTATCTAAGTTACGAGTTTGGCATACAATTAAGACATTGTGGAAAGTGTTTCACAATTAATACCGCTTGGAACACCATAGTGTGATGGTGTGTCCGAACATAATAACTGCACCCTATTGGATATGGTGCATACCATGATGTTTCTTATCGAATTACCACTATCGTTTATGGGTTAGGCATTAGAGACAACCGCATTCACTTTAAATAGGGCACCACGCAATTCCGTTGAGACGACACCGTTTAGAGAAACCTAAGTTGTCATTTCTTAAAAGTTTGGGGCTGCGATGCTTATGTGAAAAAGTTTCAGGCTGATAAGCTCGAACCCAAAGCGGATAAATGCATCTTCATAGAAAACCCAAAACAGTTGGGTATACCTCCTATTTCAGATCTGGAAGCAAAAGTAATTGCTTCTAGAAATGAGTCCTTTCTCGAGGAAAAGTTTCTCTCGAAAGAATTGAGTGGGAGGATGGTGGAGACTTGATAAGGTTATTGAACCGTCACTTCAACTAGTGTGTAGCAGGGCACAGGAAGTTGTTCCTGTGGCACCTACACCAATTTAGTGGAAGCTTATGATAGTGATCATGAAACTTCGGATCAAGTCACTACCAGACCTCGTAGGACAACGAGGATGCGTGCTACTTCAGAGTGGTACGTGATCCTGTCTGAGATATCATGTTGTTAGACAATGCTGAACCTATGAGCTATGGAGAAGCGATGGTGGGCCCATATTCCGACAAATGGTTAGAAGCCATGAAATCCGAGATAAATGGATCTTTGAGAAGAAGACGGACGTGGACGGTAATGTTACCGTCTATGAAGCTCGACTTGTGGCAAAGAGTATTTCCACAAGTTCAAGGAGTTGACTACGATGAGATTTTCTCATCCGTAGCGATGCTTAAGTCCGTCGGAATCATGTTAGCATTAGCTGCATTTATGAAATCTAGCAGATGGATGTCAAAACAAGTTTCCTTACCAGTTTTCGTAAGGAAAGGTTGTATGTGATACAATCAGAAAGGTTTTGTCGATCCTAAGGATGCTAAAAGGTATGCTAGCTCCAGCGATCCTTCCATGGACTAGAGCAAGCATCTCGGAGTCAGAATATACGCTTTGATGGAGTGATCAAAGTTTTTGGATTTATACAAAGTAAATACACTCAGCATCTTCTCAAATCATCTGTGAAGTAAGAACATAACGATATCCACTGCATGCCTCAGCACTCATTGGACTGCATACATCAAAATGTATTACTTCCAACAAGTTGCTCTCTTGTTCCATCTTACTAAAAACGAGGCCTTTCAGTCATCTTGCCCATGTGGTATGATTTGCATGTCTCAAGTGATTCAAAATCAAGTGAGTCCAAACGATTCATCTGCATGGAGTTTCTTCATGCATATATACCAATAGACATGGTTCGCATGTCTCAATCTTTTCAAAAACGACTGAGTCCAAAGATCCATCTACATGGAGCTTCTTCATGCGTTCTATACCAATATGACTCAAATGGCAGTGCCATAAGTATGTGGTACTATCATTACTATTTTATATCTTTTGGCACGAACATGTGTATCACTGCGATCGAGATTCATTTTAGGTGCAAGACCATTGAAGGTATTATTCAAATAAACAGAGTAACCATTATTCTCCTTAAATGAATAACCGTATTGCGATAAACATAATCCAATCATGCTCAACGCAAACACCAAATCTCGATGGTAGAGGGAGCATGCGATGCTTGATGACATCAACCTTGGAAACACTTCCAACACATATCGTCATCTCACCTTTAGCTAGTCTCCGTTTATTCCGCAGCTTTTATTTCGAGTTACTAACACTTAGCAACTGAACCGGTATCTAATACCCTGGTGCTGCTAGGAGTACTAGTAAAGTACACATTCATATAATGTATATCCAATATACTTCTGTCGACCTTGCCTGCCTTCTCATCTACCAAGTATCTAGGGTAGTACTGTTTCAGTGACCGTTCCCCTCATTACAGAAGCACTTAGTCTCGGGTTTGGGTTCAACCTTGGGATTCTTCACTAGAGCAGCAAATGACTTGCTGTTTCATGAAGTATCCCTTTTGCCCTTGCCCTTCTTAAACTAGTGGTTTTACTAACCATCAACAATTCATGCTCCTTCTTGATTTCTACTTTCGCGGTGCCAAACATCGCGAATAGCTCAAGGATCATCATAACTATCCCTGATATGTTATAGTTCATCACGAAGCTCTAATAGCTTGGTGGTAGTGACTATGGAGAACCATCACTATCTCATCTGGAAGATTAACTCCCACTCAATTCAAGCGATCGTGGCACTCAGACAATCTGAGCACATGCTCAACGATTGAGCTTTTCTCCCGTAGTCTGCAGGCTTAAGAAACTTGCCAGAGGTCTCATACCTCTTGACGTGGGCACTAGTCTGAAATCCCAGTTTCAGTCTTCGAAACATCTCATATGTTCAGCGACGTTTCAAAACCGTCTTTGGTGCCACAATTCTAAACCGTTAGCATTACGCACTGAACTATCATGTAGTTATCAAAACGTGTATGTCAGATGTTTCGCAACATCTACAGACGACGCTGAGGTTCAGCACACCGAGCGGTGCATTAAGGACATAAGCCTTCTGTGCAGCAATGAGGACAATCCTCAGTTTACGGACCCAGTCCGCATAATTGCTACTACCAACTTTCAACTAAATTTTTTCTCTAGGAACATATCTTAAACAGTAGAACTAAAGCGTATGACATAATTTGTAAAGACCTTTTGACTATGTTCATGATAATGAAGTTCATCTGATTATTGAACTCCCACTCAGATAGACATCCCTCTAGACATCTAAGTGATACATGATCCGAGTCAAACTAGGCCGTGTCCGATCATCACGTGAGACGGACTAGTCATCATCGGTGAACATCTCCATGTTGATCGTATCTACTATACGACTCATGTTCGACCTTTCGGTCTCTTGTGTTCCGAGGCCATGTCTGTACATGCTAGGCTCGTCAAGTCAACCTAAGTGTTTCGCATGTGTTCCGAGGCCATGTCTGTACATGCTAGGCTCGTCAACACCCGTTGTATTCGAACGTTAGAATCTATCACACCCGATCATCACGTGGTGCTTCGAAACAACGAACCTTCGCAACGGTGCACAGTTAGGGGGAACACGTCTCTTGAAATTTGAGTGAGGGATCATCTTATTTAAGCTACCGTCGTTATAAGCAAATAAGATGCATAACATGATAAACATCACATGCAATCAAATAGTGACATGATATGGCCAATATCATTTTGCTCCTTTGATCTCCATCTTCGGGGCACCATGATCATCTTTGTCACCGGCATGACACCATGATCTCCATCATCATGATCTCCATCATTGTGTCTTCATGAAGTTGTCACGCCAACGATTACTTCTACTTCTATGGCTAACGCGCTTAGCAATAAAGTAAAGTAATTTACATGGCGTTATTCAATGACACGCAGGTCATACAAAAAATAAAGACAACTCCTATGGCTCCTGCCGGTTGTCATACTCATCGACATGCAAGTCGTGATTCCTATTACAAGAATATGATCAATCTCATACATCACTGTCGTGGTATTCTCATGGGGGGGGGGTGTGAATCGACAGATGCCACAAGGGCTTTGTGTGAGGGTAAGACTGCTGCTGATAGGACCGGGAGCGGGTATGCGAGTAGCACGCGCTAGTTTACCCAGGTTCGGGGCTCTCCGAAGAGATAATACCCCTACTCCTGCATGTCTGAGCATATATATCTGGGGTGTACATCGGGCAGTACAAAGCGCTCCTGGAGCTGTATCTGGGGTAGTGCCATGGGCATCTGCCTCCATATATGTGTGCACCAGGCACGCTTTAGTGGCCGGCCATGAGCATGGCCGTATGTGTGCTTGGGCATGCTTGCCCGTGGGAATGGATGGATGGATGGCTAGCTAGCTCTCTTGCTAGCTAGCTTGCTTGTTGTGTACGTGAGTCCATCCATGGATGGATGGATGTGTGCCTCCTTTTATAGGAGAGGGTAGCTTAGTATGTAAGCTAGCTAGTGGGCATGGGTAAGGCATGGTGCATGTCATGCTTGTCCCCTGGGTCACTTCATAAATAGTGCCAGGGGACAAGTGACACTATACATGATGGCGGGGATGACACGTGAATAGTGCTCGGGTACGACCGTCTCGTCGGTGTCTTGTCGATGCCGGGTCGGACTGCAGTCGGCAGCCGGCTAGTCGATGCAGTCGGTCAGCTGGCAGCCGGCCGGGTGGAGCAGTCGGTCAGCTGGCAGCCGGCCGGGTGGAGCAGTCGGACGGGGAGCCGGCAGGAGCGGCCGGGCAGTCGGACTGAGGGGCTTTGCTAGCCCCGATGTCTTGAAATATTTTCTCGCCATCTTCGGGATACCCGTGTCCAATTACTCCGACAATCACATATATCATTCATCACATCTTCTGGCCATATCACATCACAAGGCACAAGCTGCAAAAACAAGTTAGACGTCCTCTAATTGTTGTTGCAAATTTTTACGTGGCTTGTATAGGTTTCTAGCAAGAACGTTTCTTACCTACATAAAACCACAACGTGATATGCCAATTTCTATTTACCCTTCATAAGGACCCTTTTCATCGAATCCGTTCCGACTAAAGTGGGAGAGACAGACACCCGCTAGCCACCTTATGCAACTAGTGCATGTCAGTCGGTGGAACCTGTCTCACGTAAGCGTACGTGTAAGGTCGGTCCGGGCCGCTTCATCCCACAATGCCGGCGAAACAAGATAAGACTAGTAGCGGCAAGAAGAATTGGCAACATCTACGCCCACAACTACTTTGTGTTCTACTCGTGCATAGAAACTACGCATAGACCTAGCTCTGATACCACTGTTGGGGAACATAGCAGAAATTCAAAATTTTCTATGCATCACCAAGATCAATCTATGGAGTAATCTAGCAACGAGAGGGAAGGAGTGCATCTACATACCCTTGTAGATCGTGAGCGGAAGCGTTCAAGAGAACGGGGTTGATGGAGTCGTACTCGTCGTGATTCAAATCACCGATGATCCTAGCGCCGAACAGACGGCACCTCCGCGTTCAACACACATACGGATCAGCGACGTCTCCTCCTTCTTGATCCAGCAAGGTGGGAGGAGAGGTTGATGGAGATCCAGCAGCACGACGGCATGGTGGTGGAAGTAGCGGGATCCCGGCAGGGCTTCGCCAAGCGCAAGCGGGGAGGAAGAGGTGTCACGGGAGGGAGAGGGAGGCGCCAGGGCTTGGATTGCTGCTGCCCTCCCTCCCCCTACTATATATAGGGCCAAGGGAGAGGGGGGGGGGGCGCAGCCTTGGCCCTTCCTCCAAGGAAGGGTGCGGCCAGGGAGGAGTCCTTCCTCCCCAAGGCACCTCGGAGGTGCCTTCCCCCTTTAGGACTCTCCGTTTATCTTATCTCTTGGCGCATGGGCCTCTTGGGGCTGGTTCCCTTGGCCCATATAGGCCAAGGCGCACCCCCCACAGCCCATGTGGCCTCCCGGGGCTGGTGGACCCCCTTGGTGGACCCCCGGACCCCTTTCGGCACTCCCGGTACAATACCGATAAAGTGCGAAACTTTTCTGGCGACCAAAACAAGACTTCCCATATATAAATCTTTACCTCCGGACCATTCCGGAACTCCTCGTGACGTCCGAGATCTCATCCGGGACTCTGAACAACTTTCGGGTTAACGCATACTAATATCTCTACAACCCTAGCGTCACCGAACCTTAAGTGTGTAGACCCTACGGGTTCGGGAGACACGCAGACATGACCGAGACGACTCTCTGGTCAATAACCAATAGAGGGATCTGGATACCCATGTTGGCTCCCACATGCTCCTCGATGATCTCATCGGATGAACCACGATGTTGAGGATTCAATCAATCCCGTATACAATTCCCTTTGTCTATCGGTATGTTACATGCCCGAGATTCGATCGTCGGTATCCCTATACCTTGTTCAATCTCGTTACCGGCAAGTCTCTTTACTCGTTCCGTAACTCACATCATCCCGTGATCAACTCCTTGGTCACATTGTGCACATTATGATGATGTCCTACCGAGTGGGCCCAGAGATACCTCTCCGTTTACACGGAGTGACAAATCCCAGTCTCGATTCGTGCCAACCCAACAGACACTTTCGGAGATACCTGTAGTGCACCTTTATCGCCACCCAGTTACGTTGTGACGTTTGGTACACCCAAAGCATTCCTACGGTATCCGGGAGTTGCACAATCTCATGGTCTAAGGAAATGATACTTGACATTAGAAAAGCTCTGAGCAAACGAACTACACGATCTTGTGCTAGGCTTAGGATTGGGTCTTGTCCATCACATCATTCTCCTAATGATGTGATCCCATTATCAACGACATCCAATCTCCATGGTCAGGAAACCGTAACCATCTATTGATCAACGAGCTAGTCAACTAGAGGCTTACTAGGGACATGGTGTTGTCTATGTATCCACACATGTATCTGAGTTTCCTATCAATACAAATCTAGCATGGATAATAAACGATTATCATGAACAAGGAAATATAATAATAACCTATTTATTATTGCCTCTAGGGCATATTTCCAATAGAACCCAAACCCAAGACTAAGTGCTTCTGTAATGAGGGGAACGGTCACTGAAGCAGTACTACCCTATATACTTGGTAGATGAGAAGGCAGACAAGGTCGACAGAAGTATATTGGATATACGTTATATGAATGTGTACTTTACTAGTGCTCCTAGCAGCACCAGGGTATTAGATACCGGTTCGGTTGCTAAGTGTTAGTAACTCGAAATAAAAGCTGCGGAATAAACGGAGACTAGCTAAAGGTGAGATGACGATATGTGTTGGAAGTGTTTCCAAGGTTGATGTGATCAAGCATCGCATGCTCCCTCTACCATCGAGATTTGGTGTTTGCGTTGAGCATGATTGGATTATGTTTATCGCAATACGGTTATTCATTTAAGGAGAATAATGGTTACTCTGTTTATTTGAATAATACCTTCAATGGTCTTGCACCTAAAATGAATCTCGATCGTAGTGATACACATGTTCGTGCCAAAAGATATAAAATAGTAATGATAGTTCCACACACTTGTGGCACTGCCATTTGAGTCATATTGGTATAGAACGCATGAAGAAGCTCCATGTAGATGGATCTTTGGACTCAGTCGTTTTTGAAAAGATTGAGGCATGCGAACCATGTCTATTGGTATATATGCATGAAGAAACTCCATGCAGATGGATCGTTTGGACTCACTTGATTTTGAATCACTTGAGACATGCAAATCATACCACATGGGCAAGATGACTGAAAGGCCTCGTTTTCAGTAAGATGGAACAAGAGAGCAACTTATTGGAAGTAATACATTTTGATGTATGCAGTCCAATGAGTGCCGAGGCATGCAGTGGATATCGTTATGTTCTTACTTCACAGATGATTTGAGTAGATGCTGAGTGTACTTACTTGATGAAACACAAGTCTGAATTATTGAAAGGTTCAAGTAATTTCAGAGTGAAGTTGAAGATCGTCGTGACAAGAGGATAAAATGTCTGTGATATGATCATAGAGATGAGTATCTAAGTTACGAGTTTGGCATACAATTAAGACATTGTGGAAAGTGTTTCACAATTAATACCGCCTGGAACACCATAGTGTGATGGTGTGTCCGAACATAATAACTGCACCCTATTGGATATGGTGCATACCATGATGTTTCTTATCGAATTACCACTATCGTTTATGGGTTAGGCATTAGAGACAACCGCATTCACTTTAAATAGGGCACCACGCAATTCCGTTGAGACGACACCGTTTAGAGAAACCTAAGTTGTCGTTTCTTAAAAGTTTGGGGCTGCGATGCTTATGTGAAAAAGTTTCAGGCTGATAAGCTCGAACCCAAAGCGGATAAATGCATCTTCATAGAAAACCAAAACAGTTGGGTATACCTCCTATTTCAGATCTGGAAGCAAAAGTAATTGCTTCTAGAAATGAGTCCTTTCTCGAGGAAAAGTTTCTCTCGAAAGAATTGAGTGGGAGGATGGTGGAGACTTGATAAGGTTATTGAACCGTCACTTCAACTAGTGTGTAGCAGGGCACAGGAAGTTGTTCCTGTGGCACCTACACCAATTTAGTGGAAGCTTATGATAGTGATCATGAAACTTCGGATCAAGTCACTACCAGACCTCGTAGGACGACGAGGATGCGTGCTACTTCAGAGTGGTACGTTATCCTGTCTGAGATATCATGTTGTTAGACAATGCTGAACCTATGAGCTATGGAGAAGCGATGGTGGGCCCATATTCCGACAAATGGTTAGAAGCCATGAAATCCGAGATAAATGGATCTTTGAGAAGAAGACGGACGTGGACGGTAATGTTACCGTCTATGAAGCTCGACTTGTGGCAAAGAGTATTTCCATAAGTTCAAGGAGTTGACTACGATGAGATTTTCTCATCCGTAGCGATGCTTAAGTCCGTCGGAATCATGTTAGCATTAGCTGCATTTATGAAATCTGGCAGATGGATGTCAAAACAAGTTTCCTTACCAGTTTTCGTAAGGAAAGGTTGTATGTGATACAATCAGAAAGGTTTTGTCGATCCTAAGGATGCTAAAAGGTATGCTAGCTCCAGCAATCCTTCCATGGACTAGAGCAAGCATCTCGGAGTCAGAATATACGCTTTGATGGAGTGATCAAAGTTTTTGGGTTTATACAAAGTTTGTTAGAAACTTGTATTTACAATAAAGTGAGTGGGAGCGCTACAACATTTCTGATAAGTATATGTGAATGACATATTGTTGATCCAAAATGATGTAAAACTTCTGGAAAGCATAAAGGGTTGTTTGAAAGGAGTTTTTCAAAGGAAGACCTGGATAAAAGCTGCTTACATATTGGGCATCAAGATCTATAGAGATAGATCAAAACGCCCGATGATACTTTCAAAGAACGCACACCTTGACATGATTTTGAAAGAGTTCAAAATAGATCAGCAAAGAAGGAGTTCTTGGCTGTGTTACAAGGTGTGAGTATTGAGTAAGACTCAAGACCTGACCACAGCAGAAGAGAGAGAAAGGACAAAGGTCGTCCCCTATGCTTCAGACGTAGGCTCTACAGTATGCTATGCTGTGTACCGCACATGAAGTATGCCTTGCCATGAGTTGGTCAAGGGGTACAATAGTGATCCGGGAATGGATCACATGACATCGGTCGAACTTATCCTTAGTATCTAGTGGACTAAGGATTTTCTCAATTATGGAGGTGAAAAGGAGTTCGTCGTAAAGGGTTACGTCGATGCGAACTTTGACACTAATCCGGCTGACTCTGAGTAGTAAACCGGATTCGTATAGTAGAGCAGTTATTTGAAATGGCTCCAAGTAGCGCGTGGTAGCATCCATAAGATGACATAGATATTCGTAAAGCACACACGGATCTGAAAGGTTCAGACCCGTTGACTAATAACCTCTCTCACAAGCATAACATGACCAAACCAGAACTCATTGAGTGTTAATCACATAGTGATGTGAACTAGATTGTTGACTCTAGTAAACTCTTTGGATGTTGGTCACATGGTGATGTGACCTATGAGTGTTAATCACATGGTGATGTGGACTAGATTATTGACTCTAGTGCAAGTGGGAGACTGTTGGAAATATGCCCTAGAGGCAATAATAAATAGGTTATTATTATATTTCCTTGTTCATGATAATCGTTTATTATCCATGCTAGAATTGTATTGACAGGAAACTCAGATACATGTGTGGATACATAGACAACACCATGTCCCTAGTAAGCCTCTAGTTGACTAGCTCGTTGATCAATAGATGGTTACGGTTTCCTGACCATGGACATTGGATGTCGTTGATAACGGGATCACAAAGGAGAATGATGTGATGGACAAGACCCAATCCTAAGCCTAGCACAAGATCGTGTAGTTCGTTTGCTCAGAGCTTTTCTAATGTCAAGTATCATTTCCTTAGACCATGAGATTGTGCAACTCCCGGATACCGTAGGAATGCTTTGGGTGTACCAAACGTCACAACGTAACTGGGTGGCTATAAAGGTGCACTACAGGTATCTCCGAAAGTGTCTGTTGGGTTGGCACGAATCGAGACTGGGATTTGTCACTCCGTGTAAACGGAGAGGTATCTCTGGGCCCACTCGGTAGGACATCATCATAATGTGCACAATGTGACCAAGGAGTTGATCACGGGATGATGTGAGTTACGGAACGAGTAAAGAGACTTGCCGGTAACGAGATTGAACAAGGTATCGGGATACCGACGATCGAATCTCGGGCAAGTAACATACCGGTTGACAAAGGGAATTGTATACGGGATTGATTGAATCCCCGACATCGTGGTTCATCCGATGAGATCATCGTGGAACATGTGGGAGCCAACATGGGTATCCAGATCCCGCTGTTGGTTATTGGCCGGAGAACGTCTCGGTCATGTCTGCATGGTTCCCGAACCCGTAGGGTCTACACGCTTAAGGTTCGATGACGCTAGGGTTATAGGGAATAAATGTACGTGGTTACCGAATGTTGTTCGGAGTCTCGGATGAGATCCCGGACGTCACGAGGAGTTCCGGAATGGTCTGGAGGTAAAGATTTATATATAGGAAATATGGTTTTGGCCACCGGAAGTGTTCCGGGCATCACCGGTAGTGTACCGGGACCACCGGAGGGGTCCGGGGGTCCACCGGGAGGGGCCACGGGCCCTGGAGGCATACATGGGCCAAGTGTGAGAAGGGACCAGCCCCTAAGGGGGCTGGGGTGCCTCCCCACCAAGGGCCATGCGCCTAGAGAGAAGAGGGGGCAAACCCTAGAGCAGATGGGCCCTAAAGGCCCATGCCTGGTGCGCCTCCCTCTCCCCCCACTCGGCCGCCACCCCAGATGGGGATTGGGGCTGCCGCCACCCCTAGGGAGGGAACCCTAGGTGGGGGCGCAGCCCTCCCTCTCCCCCTATATATAGTGGAGGCAAAAGGGGCAGCCCAACGCACGAAGTTCTTCTTCTCTTGGCGCAGCCCTTCCCCTCTTCCATGTCCTCCTCCTCTCCCGCGGTGCTTGGCGAAGCCCTGCGGGATTGCCACGCTCCTCCACCACCACCACGCCGTCGTGCTGCTGCTGGACGGAGTCTTCCCCAACCTCTCCCTCTCTCCTTGCTAGATCAAGGCGTGGGAGACGTCACCGGGCTGCACGTGTGTTGAACGCGGAGGCACCGTTCTTCGGTGCTTAGATCGGAATCAACCGCGATCTGAATCGCTACGAGTACGACTCCTTCATCCGCGTTCTTGCAACGCTTCCGCATCGCGATCTACAATGGTATGTAGATGCACTCCCCATCCCCTCGTTGCTAGATTACTCCATAGATTGATCTTGGTGATGCGTAGAAAATTTTGAATTTCTGCTACGTTCTCCAACAAGTTCACCAAGCACAAGAACACCTCTCCTCGGGAGGATGTTCTTCCCCTTGTACTGTTCATCCTCAGCCCAAGAGGCAATCCACCACACCACACTGGAGTAGGGTATTACACCACAACGGTGGCCCGAACCAGTATAAATCTCGTGTCTCTTGTGTTGCGGGTTCGTCGAGCTAGGCTTTTAGATCACGGTGAGGCTGAGGGCATGATTAGGTAGGGGGAAATATTCGTGCGCACCCAAGTGTTCGAACCTCAAGGGAAATGCCGGAACCCGAAATCCAACAGGCAGAGATGGAGGCATAACTAGACTATGGTCCACAGTACGGCTCGACCTTCCCCGGACACGCATAGTTTCACTTTTCTTTTTATCCTTTTCAGGTTTCTTTTCCATAGGCCCCTCACGGCGGCCTGCTCATCGGTCCTTTCGAAGGATGGATACACCAAGGCGGCAAGTAGCACAGACGCGTGGGGGGATTTCCAGACGTTTTTCTCGATGATCATCCTACCTGTTTTCAGGACGCACACGCAAGCTCCCCCTTGATTTTGGCATGTCAAATAGCCCGGTTGCTTATCGCACTATTTGTACGCTTTGACGTATTAATCTAATTCTAATGAAAACAATTTGCGGCCCAACTTACGTGGCACTAGCTTACAATTTCATTTTAGTTCGTTATTCTTATCGATTGCACACGTACACTTTGGTATGCTTTAATTGGCCAGGGGCTTCACTACGCTCCATACTATGGCAACGAAGTCCGAACACTTTTACAGTACAGTTCGGCGCCCCGAATTTTAGCATTATATGCATCGGCTCCGAATCATGTCTTTGGTCAATAGTTGGGTTGCCCGGCTCCTGTGCTTACTACCTTACGTTCCGCTCTATCGGCTAGGGTAGTAAAGGGAGAACTACTGCGATTGTGTCTTGGTTTATCCAGAAGAGCACCTCAGTAGAGAAAGCCGAAAACTTACTGTCATGATGCGGTGTGAGCCGATCAGCTGTTCGGAGGTTACAAATCTTTTGCGATATTTTCCGCATTACGCGATGGATCGGCCTCGGTCCGATCAGGTGTTTACAGCACCCTAGTCCGGATTAAATACTAACTAGGGGCTATGCCACATTTCTATTGTCAAAATCCTATGGCTAAGTGAGGGTGATAAAGCCACATAGTCCGATTGCCTGGTTCGTTGCGCTAAACACCTCCTTTAAGGACCAAATTTTTGGATAAAGAGTGTTTAGATTCATCCCGAACACCCCCGTACTACCTACGTGGGGGCTGAAGCCGACGACTGGCTAACTCTCAGTTTTGATGAAATGGCCACACAGGAGGTAAAATCTTAAAATAACAAGCATTATTTTCATAATGGTTCTGTTTCATAATATAGGAAGGAACAATATGAATGACTTCATTCAAAGATAATGTCTTTTGAACACTGCCCTTCTACAACACGGGATCCCTTCAGGACATCTTCAAAATACCGCTCGGGCGTGCGGTGCTCCTTGCCCGCTGTCGAAGTAATGGGCCACGGGTAGCCTAACCCGAGTCCCTGAACCTTTCAAGACATCGGGGCCGGCTGCGCCCCTCAGGACATCAAGATGAAGCGCCGCCTTCTGGTGGCCGGCTGTCCCAAGCGGCCGGCTGCTAGAAGGAGGCTAAGCTCCAGAAGGCGGCACCGAGACGGGCCGACTCCTTGCAGGCGGCCTCCAGAGAGGCCGGCTCCTAGCAGGCGGCCCACAGCGCCCTCAGAGTCTGCGCCCCCATTAAGAAGACAAGACAGGGTGAGGCTATAGTGTATCCCATCACCCCCGTATCCAGGGCCGGGCGTGGCCACAGTTCTCCGTACAGGCGGAGATCTCCGCCTGACGCGGCACTATTGCCACTCCACCCCTGACGTCACTGCTGGCAGGCGGAGCCCTGTTCCCATGACGGCCTGTCGGTACGGCCTGCAGGCGGCGGGCCCTACCAGGCAGCGAGAGCCCGGAAGACGGCGGAAGCCTGACCAGTCGGACCCGAGGGAGGCCGGCTTCCAGCAGGCAGCCCGTTCCTTCCTCGGGGCCCGTGCACCATTAACCAGATGAGACACGGTGTGGCTATAGTGATCTCCCACCAGGCGGCGGGACTGTAGCCATGCTCCCCTGACCAAGCATGTGTCATTAGCATCGCGGCTACAGTAATCAGCAGTCCTCAAGACCCGCGAGCGGCGGGAGCGGCCTATCGGCTCCGTACCAGACCAGTCGGCGGGCCCCAGCAGCCGGCGAAGAAGCCGGCGACCAGAGACACTGACAAGCGGGTCCTACACCCGGCCAGATTACCATTGTACCCCTGGGGGGTAGGCCTATATAAACCCCCCAGGGCACCCATGCAAAGGGTTCCCAACCAGTTAGAACTAGACTAACACATAGAGAGAGGAGAGGGCGAGCCCTGCCTTCTTCCACCTCTAGCATACAGCTCGAGGAGCACCATTGTACTCACTAGTGCCTTAGTGATCATGCGGAGACCCCGCAGAGCAGGACTAGGGGTGTTATCTCTTATGAGAGCCCCGAACCTGGGTAAAGTGCACCGGCGTTCGTGTCTATGCCTCATCCCGCTTCCAGGCACCGGCGACGTTCTACTCGCTCCCACCATGATAAGCCATCCATTGGCATATGTCGCACCCAACCCCCGACATTTGGCGCCCACCGTGGGGCGAGGTGCACCGTTGTCCGAAGACCTGTTCTGGACAGGAACCTTGTTCCTCCCTGGCGAGCGCAGCCAGCCCGGCACGCTAGACGGTGTCTGCGCCGACGCATTGCATGACACAGAGGTCGTCTGCGCGGCGAGCTGCCTCGCCGATCTTGTTGGCGAGATTCGCCTCTCCGACGAGCCCGTATCTGACGCGGGCACAGAAGGCCCTGAGAGCCGCCTCGTCAGCCTCCTTCATCAGCTCCACGTCGCCAGCGAGCCTGCTGCGGACTTGGAGTCGGTTGGCTCCACTGACCCAATGCTTGTCGACTCCGACACGGCGTCGCTTGACGCGTTCCCCACCAACGTGGTGGTCTACGACGAGCCGCTTCCTCGCGCAGACAGCGGTGGCAGCACCGTCACGGAGGTGCTCATCATCAGCCACAGCGAGCACTCTGGTGGAGGTGGCCAGGATCCGTTGCAGGCGGCGCTGCAAGACCTGACCGGCTGGCACCGACGCTGAGACGCTGGAGGCACGCCGTGTCCAGCTCGTCGAAAGTGCCAACCGGCTGGCCAGCATGAGACGCCTTTCGGAGGCCTACCAGCGTGAGATGGACCGTGCCGTCGGTGGCACGCCGGCTCCTGGTGGGCCTAGCCGCATTGGCCTGATCGGGCAACGTGGCGCGACCATCGCCAGCATGTTCGGGACAGACCGTCGCGTCTACACCACGCCCGCAGAGAACATACAAGCTGCCCAGGCGGCAGCAGACGAGCTAGACAAGCTCGAGGGCGACGAGCGTCGCCACATGACGGAGCGCGTCCAGCAGCTCCTTGACGCTGCTGTCGAGCAGCAAGAAGCCGGCTGCCGCGTTGAAACGCCCAACCGGCGAAACGACGATCCGCCTCCCCGCCAAGAGCAAGGTGCGACATCTCGGACGCCGACTAGCGGCGTCCGCGATAGAAGAGACAAGGAGCCGGCTGCCAGCCGCAGCCGGACTCGCATCACCATCGAGCGCGACCAAGACGGCCGCCCAAGAGTAGTGCAGCGATGAGACGACTGTCCGCCTCCCCCTCCCCGCAGGGAGAGGCGCATTTCACCGCCGCTTGTTGACCACCCGACGCTCGGCGACCGCCTTGGTCACCGAGAAGGAGTTGGAGAGAACGACGCCCGCCACCGGATCGACCGCCTCAACCGATCCCTCGCACTAGAAGAAGAAGACGAGCTGGGTCCGCCTTGTTTTGGCCCCCGCATCCGAGATGAGCCCTTCCCCAAAGGGTTCACGCTCCCGAGAGATACGCCCAAGTACACCGGCTCCGTGAAGCCGGAGGACTGGCTGGTCGACTACTCCACAACTGTCAGCATCGCCAACGGCAACAAGCGTGTTGCCGTGAAGTATGTTCCGCTCATGCTCCAGGGCACGGCCCGGACATGGCTGAACAACCTGAAGCCCTGCAGCATCAACAGCCGGGTTGCTTTCACTGAAGCCTTCATTCGTAACTTCACCAGCACCTACAAGCGGCCGCCCAAGCCTCGCCAACTCTCCTTGTGCGTCCAAGGCCCCAACGAATCAACTCGCGATTACCTCACGCGTTGGGCCGAGCTACGCAACTCTTGCAAGGGCGTGCACGAGGTGCAAGCCATCGAGTACTTCACCGCCGGGTGCCGAGAAGGCACCCTCCTCAAGCACAAGCTTCTCTGCGATGAGCCGACGACCCTCGATGAACTGCTGATCATAGCAGACAAGTACGCCACGGCCGACTCCTCCATGAAGGCAGAAATCCAAGTTGACGCATCTGGCAAAGTGGCTCCTCAAGCTCCTCGGACTCCGGCTGGCGACACCAGTCGGCGTCAGCAGCCGAATGACAACAAGCGCAGGGCCACGCAGCCGGCTTCCACAAGCCGACAGGTGGCGACAATCGAAGATCAACAGCCAGAAGGGCAGCCTCCACCCAAGCGTCAGAAGGGCGGCAAGCCCAACTGGCTGCCTGCTTTCTCATACGAGCAGACTCTTGATGCACCCTGCAAGTTCCACAGCGGCGCGAAGCCGTCCAACCACACCACTCGGAAATGGCAGTGGCTCACCAGGATTGCCAAGGGTGATGGACTCCTGCCTCCTCCACCTGCCGGCCCGCCGCCTCCTCCTCCCTAGCAGCTGGCGGCTCGACCTGTCGGTGCAGTACAAGATGAGTATCCTGAAGAGCATGGAGCTTATGTCGTGTTCACCAGCGTGGCCGTTGACAAGCACAGCAGACGGCAATGGCAACAAGAAGTAAATGCAGTAGCATCAGAAACCCCCGAGTTCATGCATTGGTCTGAGAAGCCTATCAGTTGGAGCAGAGCTGACCACCCGGAGGTGATGCCCTCTCCTGGTTCGTATGCTTTGGTCTTAGATGCCACCTTCGCAACAGAGAGGCGGGCTGCTCGCTTCTCTCGAGTCCTGATAGATGGCGGCAGCAGCATCAATATCCTGTACCGAGATACTATGGAGAAGTTAGGAATCAAACAGAGGCAGCTTCAGCCTAGTCGGACTGTATTCCATGGCATAGTTCCTGGCCTTTCCTGCTCACCAATCGGCAAGACACAGATAGATGTCCTCTTTGGGGACAAAGATCACTTCCGCCGAGATCCAGTCTGGTTTGAGGTGGTGGACCTTGAGAGCCCCTATCATGCGCTACTTGGCCGGCCTGCTCTGGCCAAGTTCATGGTGGTCCCCCACTATGCTTACCTCAAGATGAAAATGCCGAGCTCCAAGGGAATCTTGACCATAGCAGGGGACTACAAGAAGTCGTCCGCCTATGCAGCAGATAGCAGCCGGCTAGCCGAGTCCCTCATGATCGCGGCTGAAAAGCGGCTCCTTGACCGGGTTGTGGCAATGGCAGGCAAGCAGCCGGAAATGTCACCCAACCCCAAGGAGTCGGAAGCCGAGGGCTCGTTCAAGCCGGCAAAAGAAACAAAGAAGATACCCTTGGACCCGGAGCACCCGGAGAGGCACGCTGTCATAGGTTCGAACCTTGACAGCAAATAGGAAAGCGAGCTCGTCGATTTCCTCCGTGAGAATCGGGACATCTTCGCATGGTCTCCCAAGGACATGCCGGGTGTTCTGACGAATTTCGCCGAGCACAAGCTACATGTCTGACCTGATGCCAAGTGTCACACCCTAGCTAGTTCATGCATTAGAGTGTTGCATCATGTTTACTTTTCCAGAAATTTGAAATGGGGATGACAGAACCCCCAGCACCCCCCGAAAACAACTAGGGTTTACTAAAATCTTTATAATGAACCTGAAATGCCCTTCTAAAATGTCCATCATTTTTGTCTTGGTCCAGAACCTCTGCCAAAATTGGTTCACATTTTTCTAGGACACATAAGGTCATTGGATTAAATCATTACCTATTTGCATTTGGGCATTTAAATGCTATAAAATATTTTAAATGCCCAAATAATTCTGGATTTAAGTGAGGGCTGTTAGGAATAATCCTAACAGAGCCCACAATTATTTTCAGGATATATGGAAACGTTTTAGTATTTTTAATAAATCCCAACAGCTATAGAAAAATATAAAAAAACAAAAAAAGAATACACAGAGGGAGAGAAAGGCCACAGGCCACTTACCTGGCTGGCCCGGCCCATCTGGCCCGTGCCAGTCATCACCTACCTCTGCCAGTAGGAAGAGGAGGGACACCGCGACGCCGCCGAGCTCGCCACGCCACGTCCTTGCCTGCCTGCCCTCGCCCGCGCCAGCGCGACGCCTCGAAACGCCTCCTCGGTGCCGCCCCGACCTCACCGACACCCCATTCGCCCCCTGCACCTCCCTCTCGCCTTCTCCCACCATGGCCGACGCTGCTGCGCCCGCGCCACCGTGAAACTCACGCCCACCGTCGTCCCCGCACCGCTCTGTCGTGTCCACAAGCTCCGCCGTCGTCTTCTTCGTCGAGCTAGCCGAGCCCTGAGCGCTCGCATGCTCTACTTCATCTTCTTCGACCTCGTCTTCACCGAACGCCGCCGGAGATCCCCTTCGCCGTCACTGCCGCACCAGCTCGTCCCTGACCTCGCCGACTGCTCCGACGTGATCGCCGTGAGCTCAGCCACCTACCCATCCTTCCCGTTCTCGCTCTCGAGCACCGTAGCAACCGCATGGAGCATCACCGCACGCTCCGCCGCCGAGCTCGTCGCCGACGATGCTCCGGCCACCCAACGGCCACACCACCATGTCCACTGCACTCACCGCATCCCCAGGAGCCCGCAGCACCACTCCACGCACCTCGCCGTGCCCCCTAGCGACGAGCCCGAGCTCGCCCGAACTCTGGCAGCCGCACAGCTCGTCGCCGGCGTCGTTTCCGGCGACCCCGAGCCCCACCGCCACCACCACTCGACGCGGCTCACTCCTAGCTACCCGTAGATGGTCTCCGCCGCCCATTTGGTCGTCGGAGGACAAAACCCGCACCGCCCCGCCGCGTTTGGTCTCGCCGGCGGCTAAACGCCGGCGAGTTTGACCCCACTGGACGTTGACCCCAGGTGGACCCAGTTTGACCCCCTGGGCCTATGACAGGTGGGACCCGCATGCTAATTAACTTAGGATTAGGACTAACTAAAAATTAGTTAGACTAATGACACTGACATGCGGGACCCACTGGTCAGGGTTGACCTGGGCCGTCCCCGTTGACCGCTGACGTCACCCTGACGCAATGCTGACGCAATAAGTATTTTCTGGATTTATTTTTATACAGGAAATTCCAGAAAATACTACAAACTTAAAAAATTTATAGAAATTAATCTGTAACTCCAAATGCAAAGATTTATATATGAAATTTGATCAGTAAAATTCAATCTTTCCATCTGTACTGGTTTCATGCATGTTAGAACACTTTAACCTTGCCGTTTAGATGAAACAAGTTAATGCACTAGTATCACCTCTTATTTTGGGTTAGCATTTGAATCCTTGATTCTTGAATCCTTGATTCAAATGAACTCAAACTAATCTGTTCGAAGTTGCATTAGCCAAAACACACTCATTTTGCCATGTCATTGCATGCATCATATTGTTGCATATTGCCATGTGATGATTGTGTTCCGATGTGTTCTTCGTGGTAGGTTCTGCCTCCGAGGATATTCACGAGTATCCAACTGAAGGGCAGTATCCCACTACCACTCTGTCAGGCAAGCAAACCCATTGATCATTTCGATACAAACCCAACCTCTCACTTCTACACTCGTTTACTGCATTAAGACAACGCGTTTCAAACTGCTGTGTGTTGCGGTAGTTGAACCCACTTCCTCTGCATGACCTGTCATTGCCACAGTAACTAGATGAAACCCACTAGCATGTGTAGGAGTTGATTGAGCCATGTCTGTGTTTCCTACCATGTTATGCTTGCTATGCTTAGAGTCGTGTCAGGTCTGGCTCATCGGGGTGATGAACTAGAGTGAATGGTTGTGTCGGTAATGAGAGTGAAGTGTTGAACATGATTTGGTAAAGGTACCGATGAGAGGCCATGTAGGAGTACATGGTGGGTTGTTTCATTGAGGCTGTCCTTAAGAACTGAGATCTGTATACGTGATTTAAGATTCAGCTACTACCACACATTGGGCCCTGAAATATGACCCCGCTCGACTTACTGACCCCTCTCGTCCTCTGTCTAGGAGTTGCAAGTAGTTTCTGGTGTTTGTAGTTGCTGGAGGCTGTGCGTAGTGCTGACCTTAGGGGTGGGCTGTGATGCGGTAGGCACGTGGCCCGGTGTACCGAGTCGCCCGTTTGGTGTCTCGGGAACCCTGCACACATCGTTTGGGGCCGTTGAGGACACCCCAGCCAGATTTCCTTGCGGGTGGAACCCGAATAGGCGATAAACCTGGACTAGAGACTTGTGTGGTTAGTCAGGTCGTGGTCTACACCCACGTCGGCTTTCGCTTGAAGTCTGCCGAGCACATGTCATGTGCAGACGCTAAGTGGTGGAAACATGTGTGACGAAGTACACCCCTGCAGGGTATAAAACTATTCGAATAGCCGCGTCCGCGGTAAAGGACTACTTGGTCGCTTATGCAGTTCATAGACAAGTTAATGGTTACTACTAAAAGCCTCAAGATAAGTGTGAGTACCACGAATGGCCCTCTCGTAGGATGACGAGGGAGGATCCACGGTGGAGTATTGTGATGGTGATTAGTGGACTCGTGTGCGAAAACTATTTTACAAGTGTTGTGTCATAGGATAGCTTAGCCAAGAGTCAAAGCTGGCTTGCTGCAATAACTCCACTACCTTCTTGAGAATGTGCATGTACAGTAGGATCTGTTGTAAGACTTGCTGAGTACCTTTGTACTCATGTTGCTTTAATTACTGTTTTCAGACGACAACAACGCCCCCTCCGATGGGTTCTATGTAGATCTCGATGTTGACGAGTGACTTGCCACCCAGGTGGTGATCTGAGCTTGTGAAGGGCCTATGTAGATAGACAGGCTTCGTCAAGCCTTCTTTCTTTCTAGTGTCTGTACTCAGACAAATTTGCTTCCGCATGTGCTTGTATGTTTGTATGACTTGAGTGTTGGGTCGTGTGACCCCTATCTGTATGAACATGTTATGTATGGCTCTCCGGAGCCTTTAAAGAAAGTACTTTGAGTTGTAGAGTTTTGTTGTGATGCCATGTTGTATTTACACATATCGAGCATATTGTGTGTATGATTGAAATGCTTGGTATGTGTGGGATCCGACAATCTAGTTGTTTATCCTTGGCAGCCTCTCTTATGGGGAAATGTAGTCTGGTGTCTCCACTGAGCCTTGGTAGTCCGCTACAGCCCGGTTTACCGGAGTCCTGCTAGCCCAGCAATACTGCTCCGGAGCACTTAGACTGGCCGACATGTGTTTCACTTCGTTCCTACGTGTGTCCATTCGGGGAAATGTCACGCGGTGACATCCGGAGTCCTGCCTAGCCTGCTACAGCCCGGGTTCCCGGAGTCCTGTTAGCCCAGTGCTACAGCCCGGATTCACACGCTGCTGACCGACATGCTCGATGTTGATTCATGTATGCCTGTCCCCGTAAGTTAGCGCCGCTTTGGGTTCACGACTAGCCATGTCGGCCCGGGTTCTCTTTCATATGGATGCTAGCGACACTATCATATACGTGAGCCAAAAGGCGCAAACGGTCCCGAGCCATGGTAAGGCGACACCCGTGGGAATACCGTGCGTGAGGCCGCAAAGTGATATGAGGTGTTACAGGCTAGATCGGTGTGACTTAGAATCGGGGTCCTGACAGCGTTGGCATCAGAGCCGGACCGCCTGTAGGTTCGTCAAGCCAAACTGGTCAATGTCGAGTCTAGAAATGCTTTAGTTATATGTAGGGGAATTGATTGTGGGAGGGACGTAAGGCTCTTTTTACTCCTTTACCTTATGCCCTCTGATCTGAGTCATTCTCTTCTCATTCTACGTGGGTTAAGGACTAGGCTCTCTTCTCTCTATTAGGTTCACGTGTTACTAATCCGTAGACTCTTATAGGATTGTTGGTTACAAGCCTCAGTTCAGTTTCTACTACTTTTAGTATGTTGTCAGTTGAACCAGAACTTTGATATGATGTTGTTGAGTGGCTTTGCAAACTGTTGTGAATGTCTCAAATCTTTTCCTGAGCATTTACAACCGTTATGCTGTCCGATTTCTCCTAGAAAATTCTAATGCCTTTGCATTATTCCGTGCTATCAGGATGGTTAATACCCGCAACAACCCTGCTGTCCAGGCGCAGGGTGAAGCCAGTGCAGCTAGGGATGGGAATCTGCCTCACCCGCCTTCTTTGGCTGAAGTTATGCTGGAGGCAGAAAGAAACAAGCGTGAGACCAACCGTTTGCTAGAACGAATTGAGCAGAATACTGCACTTCGCCAAAGGAACGACTTGGTGTCAATCAATGACTTTATCAAGTTGTACCCACCAACATTCCATCATTCCGTCGAGCCCCTCGACACGGATGATTGGCTTCACAGTATCACCAACAAGCTACGTTCTTCCAACGTAGCCGAAGCTGATAAGGTTACCTACGCTGCCTATCACCTCGAAGGCCCTGCTAGCCTTTGGTGGGAAAACTATGAGGCTATGCGCCCGGCTGGCCAAATCACTACTTGGGCTGAATTCAGTGAGGCTTTCCGTGAGCATCACATCCCAGAAGGTCTCATGGATCGTAAGAGGGAAGAGTTATGCAATTTCACCCAAGGTAGACTAACCGTGGATGCATACAGCCATGAGTTTGGAAACCTGGCACGTTATGCTCCTGAAGAGGTATCCACCGATGCCAAGAAGCAGGCAAGGTTCCGCAAGGGACTTAGCCCCAAGCTTCGCCGTGACCTCCGTTTGCACGAGTGCACCTCCTTTCAGAAGTTAGTGAATAAGGCCATCAGTGCTGAGATAGGTCAGACTGACTATGAAGCTTCACGCAAGCACTCCCGTGACTTTGGTTCTTCATCCGGCTCTGGACCTCAGAAGCGCCGGGTGTGGATTCCAAACACAGCTCGGCCACCCAGGTTCACTCCGAGGCCCTCCTTTGAGGCGCCTCGCCCCAACCAGCAGTATGCACTGCCCAAGGCCTATGGTGGCCCCGCTCCTAATGCTGCTCCACGCCCCAATGTTGTGACATGCTTCAAGTGTGGAGAGACGGGTCACTACATACGCGAGTGTACCTAGAACAACAACCCCAATCAGCCTGGAAAGTCCGTTGGCCGTGGTAAGCCAGCGGGAAAGACATATTACGCCAAGCCAGCCACCACTGCACGTGGCCATGTCAACTATGTCTCAGCTGAAGAAACTCATGAGGATCCCAACGTCGTCCTTGGTATGCTCCTTGTTAATTGCCATCCGGCAACTGTTCTTTTCGACACTAGAGCATCTCATTCATTTATCTCTGAGAGCTATGCTCGATTGCACAACACCACATTTAGTGACATGCCCACCTCCATGGAAATTCAAACTCCTGGTTCTAGATGGCAAACCTCTAGAATAAGTCATGGAAATGAAATTCTTGTCGATAGATTGGTCTTCCTTGCATCACTTATAGCTCTCAAGTCCTCGGACATAAACATCATCTTGGGCATGGACTGGATGTCAGCCCACTATGCTAAGATTGATTGCTCTACTAGAAGTGTTCAACTTACCCATCCATCGGGAAAGACGATCAATGTTTTGACCCGAGTGTCTAAGCGTCAGCTCTACTCCCTAAATGCCAACCCTCTTCCAGACCTTGAAGATATTCCGGTAGTCCGTGACTTCCCGGATGTTTTTCCAGAAGAATTGCCAGGTGTTCCACCTGACAGGGATGTCGAGTTCGTGATAGACCTTGTACCAGGAACCGTTCCAATCTCTAGAAGACCCTATAAGATGGCACCCCTAGAACTAGCCGAGCTTAAGAAACAACTCGATGAGTCCTTGAAAAAGGGTTTCATCCGTCCTAGTTCTTCTCCATGGGCTTGCCCCGTCCTCTTCGTCAAGAAGAAGGATGGAACGGATCGGATGGTTGTAGATTACCGGCCTGTCAACTTGGTCACTATCAAGAACAAGTATCCGCTCTCCAGGATCAACGATCTGTATGATCAGCTCGCTGGATCCTCAGTCTTTTCCAAAATGAATTTGAGGTTGGGCTACCATCAAATCAAAATCAAGAACGAGGACTGCTACCTCTTGAGCACTGCGTTGGTTTTCCCTTGAAGAGGAAAGGGTGATGCAGCAAAGTAGCGTAAGTATTTCCCTCAGTTTTGAGAACCAAGGTATCAATCCAGTAGGAGGCCACGCACGAGTCCCTCGCACCTACACAAACAAATAAATCCTCGCAACCAACGCGATCAGGGGTTGTCAATCCCTACACGGTCACTTACGAGAGTGAGATCTGATAGATATGATAAGATAATATTTTTGATATTTTTATGATAAAGATGCAAAGTAAAGAAAGTAAAATAAAAACGGTGCCAGGAATAGCTAAGTGTTGGAAGATTAATATGATGGAAAATAGACCCGGGGGCCATAGGTTTCACTAGTGGCTTCTCTCAAGAGCATAAGTATTTACGGTGGGTGACCAAATTACTGTTCAGCAATTGACAGAATTGAGCATAGTTATGAGAATATCTAGGTATGATCATGTATATAGGCATCACGTCCAAGACAAGTAGACCGACTCCTGCCTGCATCTACTACTATTACTCCACACATCGACCGCTATCCAGCATGCATCTAGAGTATTAAGTTCATAAGAACATAACGCTTTAAGCAAGATGACATGATGTAGAGGGATAAACTCATGCAATATGATATAAACTCCATCTTGTTATCCTCGATGGCAACAATACAATACGTGCCTTGCTGCCCCTACTATCACTGGGAAAGGACACCGCAAGATTAAACCTAAAGCTAAGCACTTCTCCCATTGCAAGAAAGATCAATCTAGTAGGCCAAACCAAACTAATAATTCGAAGAGACTTGCAAAGATAACCAATCATACATAAAAGAATTCAGAGAAGATTCAAATATTGTTCATAGATAAACTTGATCATAAACCCACGATTCATCGGTCTCAACAAACACACCGCAAAAGAAGATTACATCGAATAGATCTCCATGAGAGAGGGGGAGAACATTGTATTGAGATCCAAAAAGAGAGAAGAAGCCATCTAGCTAATAACTATGGACCCGAAGGTCTGAGGTAAAGTACTCACACATCATCGGAGAGGCTATGGTGTTGATGTAGAAGCCCTCCGTGATCGATGCCCCCTCCGGCGGAGCTCCGGAGCAGGCCCCAAGATGGGATCTCATGGGGTACAAAAGGTTGCGGCGGTGGAATTAGGTTTTTGGCTCCGTATCTGGTAGTTTGGGGGTACGTAGGTATATATAGGAGGAAGGAGTACGTCGGTGGAGCAACAGGGGCCCACGAGGGTGGAGGGCGTGCCTGGGGGGGGGTAGGCGCGCCCCTACCTCGTGCCCTCCTGGTTGATGTCTTGACGTAGGGTCCAAGTCCTCTGGATCACGTTCGTTCCGAAAATCACGTTCCCGAAGGTTTCATTCCGTTTGGACTCCGTTTGATATTCTTTTTCTGCAAAACTCTGAAATAGGCAAAAAACAGCAATTCTGGGCTGGGCCTCCGGTTAATAGGCTAGTCCCAAAAATAATATAAAAGTGTATAATAAAGCCCAATAATGTCCAAAACAGAATATAATATAGCATGGAACAATAAAAAATTATAGATACGTTGGAGACGTATCAAGCATCCCCAAGCTTAATTCATGCTCGTCCTCGAGTAGGTAAATGATAAAAACAGTATTTTTGATGTGGAATGCTACCTGGCATAATTTCAATGTAATTCTTCTTAATTGTGGTATGAATATTCAGATCCGAAAGATTCAAGATGAAAGTTCAATATTGACATAAAAATAATAATACTTCAAGCATACTAACTAAGCAATTATGTCTTCTCAAAATAACATGGCCAAAGAAAGTTCATCCCTACAAAATCATATAGTTTAGTCATGCTCCATTTTCGTCACACAAGAATGCTCTCATTATGCACAACCCCGATGACAAGCCAAGCAATTGTTTCATACTTTAGTAATCTCAAACTTTTTCAACCTTCACACAATACATGAGCGTGAGCCATGTATATAGCACTATGGGTGGAATAGAATATAATGATGGGGGTTATGTGGAGAAGACAAAAAAGGAGAAAGTCTCACATCAACGAGGCTAATCAATGAGCTATGGAGATGCCCATCGATTGATGTTAATGCAAGGAGTAGGGATTGCCATGCAACGGATGCACTAGAGCTATAAATATATGAAAGCTCAACAAAAGAAACTCAGTGGGTGTGCATCCAACTCGTCTGCTCACGAAGACCTAGGGCATTTGAGGAGGCCCATTGTTGGAATATACAAGCCAAGTTCTATAATGAAAAATTCCCACTAGTATATGAAAATGACAAAACAATAGATTCTCTATCATGAAGATTATGGTGCTACTTTGAAGCACAAGTGTGGTAAGAGGATAGTAGCATTGTCCCTTCTCTCTTTTTCTCTCATTTTTTTGGGCCTTCTTTTTTTTAATGGCCTTTCTCTTTTTTTTCTCACTTGGGACAATGCTCTAGAAAATGATGATCATCACACTTCTATTTATTTACAACTCAATGATTACAACTCGATACTAGAGCAAAGTATGACTCTATATGAATGCCTCCGGCGGTGTACCGGGATATGCAATGAACCAAGAGCGACATGTATGAAAAATATGAACGGTGGCTTTGCCACAAATACGATGTCAACTACATGATCATGCAAAGCAATATGACAATGATGAACGTGTCATGATAAACGGAACGGCGGAAAGTTGCATGCAATATATCTCGGAATGACTATGGAAATGCCATAATAGGTAGGTATGGTGGCTGTTTTGAGGAAGATATAAGGAGGTTTATGTGTGAAAGAGCGTATCATATCACGGGGTTCGGATGCACCGGCGAAGTTTGCACCAACTCTCAATGTGAGAAAGGGCAATGCACGGTACCGAAGAGGCTAACGATGATGGAAAGGTGAGAGTGCGTATAATCCATGGTCTCAACATTAGTCATAAAGAACTCACATACTTATTGCAAAAATCTACAAGTCATCAAAAACAAAGCATTACGCGCATGCTCCTAAGGGGATAGATTGGTAGGAAAAGACCATCGCTCGTCCCCGACCGCCACTCATAAGGAAGACACTCAAAGAACACCTCATGTTTCAAATTTGTTACATAACGTTTACCATAGGTGCATGCTACGGGACTTGCAAACTTCAACACAAGTATTTCTCAATTTCACAACTACTCAACTAGCACAACTTTGATATCACTACCTCCATGTCTCAAAACAATCATCAAGCATCAAACTTCTCTTAGTATTCAACACACTCATAAGAAAGTTTTTACTAATCTTGAATACCTAGCATATTAGGATTATTTAAGCAAATTACCATGCTATTTAAGACTCTCAAAATAATCTAAGTGAAGCATGAGAGATAAATAGTTTCTATAAAACAAATCCACCACCGTGCTCTAAAAGATATAAGTGAAGCACATAGAGTATTCTAATAATTTCTGAATCATGTGTGTCTCTCTCAAAAGGTGTGTACATCAAAGATGATTGTGGTAAACTAAAAAGCAAAGACTCAAATCATACAAGACGCTCCAAGCAAAACACATATCATGTGGTGAATAAAAATATAGCTCCAAGTAAAGTTACCGATGGAAGTAGACGAAAGAGGGGATGCCTTCCGGGGCATCCCCAAGCTTTGGCTTTTAGGTGTCCTTAGATTATCTTGGGGGTGCCATGGGCATCCCCAATCTTAGGCTCTTGCCACTCCTTGTTCCATAATCCATCAAATCTTTTACCCAAAACTTGAAAACTTCACAACACAAAACTCAGCAGAAAATCTCGTGAGCTCCGTTAGCGAAAGAAAACAAAAGACCACTTCAAGGTACTGTAATGAACTCATTCTTTATTTATATTGGTGTTAAACCTACTGTATTCCAACTTCTCTATGGTTTATAAACTGTTTTACTAGCCATAGATTCATCAAAATAAGCAAACAACACACGAAAAACAGAATCTGTCAAAAACAGAACAGTCTGTAGTAATCTGTAACTAACGCAAACTTCTGGAACCCCAAAAAATCAGCCAAATAGGAAGACCTAGAAAATTTGTTTATCGATCAGCAGCAATTGGAATCAATGTTTTATCAGGTTCTGGTGATTTTTCACAATTATTTTCGTGAACAGAAAGTTTCTGGAATTTTCTGCAAGATCAAATAACTATCATCCAAGAAGATCCTATAGGTTAAACTTGGCACAAACACTAATTAAAACATAAAAACACATCTAACAAGAGGCTAGAACAAATATTTATTCCTAAACAGAAGCAAAAAGCAAAAAAAACTAAAAAGAAAATTGGGTTGCCTCCCAACAATCGCTATCGTTTAACGCCCCTAGCTAGGCATAAAAGCAAGGATAGATCTAGGTATTACCATCTTTGGTGGGCAACTCTTTAATAAGACATCTAGCACCCTTAGTTTCTTTCTTTTTATTAATTATCAAACTTTTAGGCACAAGATCGAAAAATTTATTTGTAGCAAACGGTTCCTTAATAATAGCAAAAAGATTGGGATGAATACTTATAGATTTGAGATCCGCAGTTTCCTTACTAGAGGATTCACCCTTGTTTTTAGGAACATACATAAGCTTGGCAATTTTAGTTGGAGGACTTGGAGTATTATTTATGGAAGAAAAGTGGTTCCCAAGTTGGTAATGATACCCTCAAGTTTATCGATTCTAGTGGAATCTTGATTTATTCTTTCATTAACTATGGGTTCCTTCTCCTTAATATTTTTCGAAGTGACTCCTACTTTAGATCCATATTGGGTAATTTGGTTGTGGATCTTTTTATCCAGATTTTCAATTAACTCTATGGTAGTAACTTTATTTTCAATAATTTCAAGTCTTCGCATTACATGCTCCAAAGTTAACATAGTTCCATTAACCAAAAGAGGTGGTGAGCCAAACAAATCTATCATAGCATTATAAGAATCAAAAGTATGGCTACCCAAGAAATTTCCTCCGGTAATGGTATCAAGTATATATCTGTACCAAGGAGTAGCGCCTACATAAAAATTGCGAAGAAGAACGGAAGTAGATTGCTTCCTGGTAGATCTATTTTGAGCATTGCAAATTCTATACCAAGCGTGTTTTAGATTTTCTCCCTCCCTTTGCTTAAAATTTAGAACTTCATTCTCGGGGGACAACAAAGAAGATAGAGGACTAGCCATAACGACTAGCAAACGGAAAAGAGGCAAACGGAAAGAGCGAATAAAACAGCAAGTGTGAAGTGGGGGAGAGGAAAACGAGAGGCAAATGGCAAATAATGTTATGCGGGAGATAAGGGTTTGTGATGGGTACTTGGTATGTTGACTTTTGCGTAGACTCCCCGGCAATGGCACCAGAAATCCTTCTTGCTACCTCTTGAGCACTGCGCTGGTTTTCCCTTGAAGAGGAAAGGGTGATGCAGCAAAGTAGCGTAAGTATTTCCCTCAGTTTTTGAGAACCAAGGTATCAATCCAGTAGGAGGCCACGCACGAGTCCCTCGCACCTACACAAACAAATAAATCCTCGCAACCAACGCGATAAGGGGTTGTCGATCCCTACACGGTCACTTACGAGAGTGAGATCTGATAGATATGATAAGATACTATTTTTGGTATTTTTATGATAAAGATGCAAAGTAAAGAAAGTAAAATAAAACGGCGCCAGGAATAGCTAAGTGTTGGAAGATTAATATGATGGAAAATAGACCCGGGGGCCATAGGTTTCACTAGTGGCTTCTCTCAAGAGCATAAGTATTTATGGTAGGTGAACAAATTACTGTTCAGTAATTGACAGAATTGAGCATAGTTATGAGAATATCTAGGTATGATCATGTATATAGGCATCACGTCCAAGACAAGTAGACCGACTCCTGCCTGCATCTACTACTATTACTCCACACATCGACCGCTATCCAGCATGCATCTAGAGTATTAAGTTCATAAGAACAGAGTAACGCTTTAAGCAAGATGACATGATGTAGAGGGATAAACTCATGCAATATGATATAAACCCCATCTTGTTATCCTCGATGGCAACAATACAATACGTGCCTTGCTTCCCCTACTGTCACTGGGAAAGGACACCGCAAGATTGAACCCAAAGCTAAGCACTTCTCCCATTGCAAGAAAGATCAATCTAGTAGGCCAAACCAAACTGATAATTCGAAGAGACTTGGAAAGATAACCAATCATACATAAAAGAATTCAGAGAAGATTCAAATATTGTTCATAGATAAACTTGATCATAAACCCACAATTCATCGGTCTCAACAAACACACCGCAAAAGAAGATTACATCGAATAGATCTCCACGAGAGAGGGGGAGAACATTGTATTGAGATCCAAAAAGAGAGGAGAAGCCATCTAGCTAATAACTATGGACCCGAAGGTCTGAGGTAAACTACTCACACATCATCGGAGAGGCTATGGTGTTGATGTAGAAGCCATCCGTGATCGATGCCCCCTCCGGTGGAGCTTTGGAGCAGGACCCAAGATGGGATGTCACGGGTACAGAAGGTTGCGGCGGTGGAATTAGTTTTTTGGCTCCGTATCTGGTAGTTTGGGGGTACGTAGGTATATATAGGAGGAAGGAGTACGTCGGTGGAGCAACAGGGGGCCCACGAGGGTGGAGGGTGCGCCGGGGGGGGGGGGGGGGTAGGCGCGCCCCCTACCTCGTGCCCTCCTGGTTGATGTCTTGACGTAGGGTCCAAGTCCTCTGGATCACGTTCCCGAAGGTTTTATTCCGTTTGGACTCCGTTTGATATTCTTTTTCTGCAAAACTCTGAAATAGGCAAAAAAAACAGCAATTTTGGGCTGGGCCTCCGGTTAATAGGTTAGTCCCGAAAATAATATAAAAGTATATAATAAAGCCCAATAATGTCCAAAACAGAATACAATATAGCATGTAACAATAAAAAATTATAGATACGTTGGAGACGTATCAGGGACATTCCTAAAACTTCCTTTGTTACTCGTTATGGCCAATACGAGTACACCGTCATGTCCTTCAGTTTAACCAATGCTCCAGCCACCTTCTCTTGGTTAACGAACTCGATCTTCATGGAGTATTTGGATAAATTCATCGCGGTATACCTCGATGATATACTCATCTACTCCAAGAATGAGGAAGAACATGCCGAGCATCTAAGGCTAGTATTGATGAAACTTCAAGAGCATCGCCTTTATGCCAAATTCTCCAAGTGTGAATTCTGGTTGCCAGAAGTGACCTATGTAGGCCATTTAATCTCTGGTAAGGGTATTGCTGTCAATCCCGAGCGAGTTCAAGCCGTCCTTGATTGGACTCCACTTGAAACGGTCAAGCAAGTTCGGAGTTTCCTTGGCTTAGCGAGCTACTGCCGCCGCTTCGTCGAGAATTTCTCCAAGGTTGCTAAACCTCTAACTGAACTCCTCAAGAAAGATAAAAAGTTTGAGTGGACCCCACGGTGTGAGTTCAGCTTTCAGGAACTGAAAAGACGCCCGACATCTGCTCCCATACTCGTACCACCAGATTTTTCTAAGGACTTTGTTATCTATTGCGACGCCTCGCGACAAGGACTAGGTTGCATACTCATGCAAGATCGTCATGTGATTGCCTACGCTTCTCGACAGTTGTGTCCACATGAGGATAACTATCCCACACATGATCTAGAGCTTGCAGCTGTGGTCCATGCACTCAAAACATGGCGACATTACCTTCTCGGTAATCGTTGCGAGATTTACACCGATCACCAAAGTCTGAAATACATCTTCACCCAACCGGATTTGAATCTCAGGCAAAGACGTTGGGTCGAGTTGATTACAGATTACGACTTAGGAATAACTTACATCCCAGGCAAAGCCAATGTCATGGCTGATGCGCTAAGTCGTAAATCTTATTGTAACAACCTGATGTTACAACAAAGTCAACCACTTCTCCACGAGGAATTTCGTAAGCTCAACCTTCACATAGTTCCTCGAGGATTCCTATCCACCCTGGTGGCAAAGCCTACCCTTACGGATCAAATCATAGCTGCCCAGAAGCGTGATAAGGGCATATCCTGGATTAAGGAAAACATCGCTAGCAGAGTTGCTAAATGTTTTTCCATGGATGAGCGAGGTGTTGTCTTCTTAGAGAACCGCTTGGTGGTTCCCAAGAAACAACATCTACATCAGTTGATCCTTAAGGAAGCTCATGAATCCCCTCTCACCATTCATCCCGGTAGTACTAAAATGTATCAAGCCCTACGCCAGAGGTTTTGGTGGACTAGGATGAAGAGAGAAATCGCTCAATTCATTGCTAATTGCGACGTCTGTCGTCGTGTTAAAGCAGAGCATCAACGGCCTGCTGGCACCCTTCAACCTTTGGCTATTCCTGAATGGAAATGGGATAAAATCAGTATGGATTTCATTACCGGGTTTCCCAGGACCAAGAGAGGGAATAATGCAATCTTCTTTGTTGTCGATCGTCTTTCCAAAGTATCCCATTTCCTACCTGTTCGTGAGAGTATAACCGCTAGCCAGCTAGCTGACTTGTACATCTCCCGAATAGTGTCTCTTCATGGTGTTCCATTGGAGATTAACTCAGACCGTGGAAGTCTTTTCACCTCTCGATTTTGGGAAAGTTTCCAAAATGCTATGGGAACTCGTCTCTCCTTTAGCACCGCCTTACACCCTCAAACAAGTGGTCAAGTAGAACGAGTCAATCAAATTCTGGAAGATATGCTCCGAGCTTCTGTCATCTCTTTTGGTATGGGTTGGGAGAAATGTCTTCCATTCGCCGAATTCGCTTATAACAATAGTTATCTAGCTAGCTTGGGCAAAGCCCCTTTTGAAGTTCTCTATGGACGAAAATGTCGAACGCCTCTTAACTGGTCAGAAACCGGGGAAAGACAACTCTTTGGTCCGGACATGATTCAGGAAGCAGAAGAGCAGGTTCGCATTATTCGTGAGAAGTTGAAAACAGCCCAATCTCGTCAAAAGAGCCAATATGACCGTAAACATAAGCTCATGACTTATGAAGTTGGCGAGAAGGCTTACCTTCGGGTTACTCCTCTAAAGGGAACCCATCGTTTCGGTATCAAAGGCAAATTGGCTCCTCGTTACATTGGACCCGTTCGCATTCTTGCCAAACGAGGAGGAGTTGTGGAACTACCTCCGCATCTTTCCAGAGTTCATGATGTCTTCCACGTTTCTCAACTCAGGCGTTGCTTCTCGGATCCTATCCGTGGAGTGGACCATGAAACGCTTGATCTCCAAGATAATATCACACATCGGGAATATCCCGTTCGCATCCTTGATCAAGCCGAGCGTACCACTCGACGCCAAAATATCAAGTTTCTCAAGGTTCAATGGTCACACCATTCCGAGAAAGAAGCTACTTGGGAAAGGGAGGATCGTCTTCGACTTGAGTACCCCACCTTCTTCCCAACGGATCCTAAATCTCGGGACGAGATTCTTTTGAGTGGGGGTGAGTTGTCACACCCTAGCTAGTTCATGCATAAGAGTGTTGCATCATGTTTACTTTTCCAGAAATTTGAAATGGGGATGACAGAACCCCCAGCACCCCCTGAAAACAACTAGGGTTTACTAAAATATTTTCAATGAACCTGAAATGCCCTTCTAAAATGTCCATCATTTTTGTCTTGGTCCAGAACCTCTGCCAAAATTGGTTCACATTTTTCTAGGACACATAAGGTCATTGGATTAAATCATTACCTATTTGCATTTGGGCATTTAAATGCTATAAAATATTTTAAATGCCCAAATAATTCTGGATTTAAGTGAGGGCTGTTAGGAATAATCCTAACAGAGCCCACAATTATTTTTAGGATTTATGGAAATGTTTTAGTATTTTTAATAAAGCCCAACAGCTATAGAAAAATAGAAAAAAAACAAAAACAGAATAAAGAGAGGGAGAGAAAGGCCACATGCCACTTACCTGGCTGGCCCGGCCCATCTGGCCCGTGCCAGTCATCACCTACCTCTGCCAGTAGGCAGAGGAGGGACACCGCGATGCCGCCGAGCTTGCCACGCCACCTCCCTGCCTGCCTGCCCTCGCCCGCGCCAGCGCGACGCCTCGAAACGCCTCCTCGGTGCTGCCCCGACCTCACCGACACCCCATTCGCCCCCTGCACCTCCCTCTCGCCTTCTCCCACCATGGCCGATGCTGCTGCGCCTGCGCCACCGTGAAACTCGCGCCCACCGTCGTCCCCGTGCCGCTCTGCCGTGTCCACAAGCTCCGCCGTCGTCTTCTTCGTCGAGCTAGGCAAGCCCCAAGCGCTCACACGCTCTACTTCGTCTTCTTCGACCTCGTCTTCACCGAACGCCGCCGGAGATCCCCTTCGCCGTCACCGCCGCACCAGCTCGTCCCCGACCTCGCCGACTGCTCCGACGTGATCGCCGTGAGCTCAGCCACTTCCCCATCCTTCCCGTTCTCGCTCTCGAGCACCGTAGCGACCGCATGGAGCTTCACCGCACGCGCCGCCGCCGAGCTCGTCGCCGACGATGCCCCGGCCACCCAACGACCACACCACCATGCCCACTGCACTCACCGCATCCCAAGGAGCCCACAACACCACTCCACGCACCTCGCCGTGCCCCCTAGCGATGAGCCCGAGCTCCGGCAGCCGCACAGCTCGTCGCCGGCGTTGTTTCCGGCGACCCCGAGCCCCACCTCCACCACCACTCGATGCGGCTCACTCCTAGCTACCCGTAGATGGTCTCCGCCGCCCATTTGGTCGTCGGAGGACAAAACCCGCACCGCCCCGCCGCGTTTGGCCTCGCCAGCGGCTAAACGCCGGTGAGTTTGACCCCGCTGACCGTTGACCCCGGGTGGACCCAGTTTGACCCCGTGGGCCTATGACAGGTGGGACCCGCATGCTAATTAACTTAGGATTAGGACTAACTAAAAATTAGTTAGACTAATGACACTGACACACGGGACCCACTGGTCAGGGTTGACCTGGACCGTCCCCGTTGACCGCTGACATCACCCTGACGCAATGCTGACGCAATAAGTATTTTCTGGATTTATTTTTATTCAGGAAATTCTAGAAAATACTAAAAACTTCAAAAATTCATAGAAATTAATATATAACTCCAAATGCAAAGATTTATATATGAAATTTGATCAGAAAAATTCAATATTTCCATCTGTACTAGTTTCATGCATGTCAGAACACTTTAACCTTGCTGTTTAGATGAAACAAGTTAATGCACTAGTATCACCTCTTATTTTGGGTTAGCATTTGAATCCTTGATTCAAATGAACTCAGACTAATCTCTTCTAAGTTGCATTAGCCAAAACACACTCATTTTGCCATGTCATTGCATGCATCATATTGTTGCATATTGCCATGTGATGATTGTGTTCCGATGTGTTCTTCGTGGTAGGTTCTGCTTCCGAGGATATTCACGAGTATCCAACTGAAGGGCAGTATCCCACTACCACTCTGTCAGGCAAGCAACCCCATTGATCATTTCGATACGAACCCAACTTCTCGCTTTTGCTCTCGTTTATTGCATTAAGACAACGCGTTTCAAACTGCTGTGTGTTGCGGTAGTTGAACCCACTTCCTCTGCATGACCTGTCATTGCCACAGTAACTAGATGAAACCCACTAGCATGTGTAGGAGTTGATTGAGCCACGTCTGTGTTTCCTACCATGCTATGCTTGCTATGCTTAGAGCAAATGAGAGTGAAGTGTTGAACATGATTTGGTAAAGGTATCGATGAGAGGCCATGTAGGAGTACATGGTGTGTTGTTTCATTTGAGGCCGTCCTTAAGAACTGAGATATGTATACGTGATTTAAGATTCAGCTACTACCACACATTGAGCCCTGAAATATGACCCCGCTCGACTTACTGACCCCTCTCGTCCTCTGTCCAGGAGTTGCAAGTAGTTTCTGGTGTTTGTAGTTGTTGGAGGCCGTGCGCAGTGCTGACCTTAGGGGTGGGTTGTGATGCGGTAGGCACGTGGCCTGGTGTACCGAGTCGCCCGTTTGGTGTCTCGGGAACCCTGCACACATCGTTTGGGGCCGTTGAGGACATCCCGGCCGGATTTCCTTGTGGATGGAACCCGAATAGGCGATAAACCTGGACTAGAGACTTGTGTGGTTAGTCAGGTCGTGGTCTACACCCACGTCGGCTTTCGCTTGAAGTCTGCCAAGCACATGTCGTGTGCAGACGCTAAGTGGTGGAAACATGTGTGACGAAGTACACCCGTGCAGGGTATAAAACTATTCGAATAGCCGCGTCCACGGTAAAGGACTATTTGGTCGCTTATGCAGTTCATAGACAAGTTAATGGTTACTACTAAAAGCCTCAAGATAAGTGTGAGTACCGCGGATGGCCCTCTCATAGGATGACGAGGGAGGATCCACAGTGGATTATTGTGATGGTGATTAGTGGACTCGTGTGCAAAAACTATTTTACAAGTGGTGTCTCGTAGGATAGCTTAGCCAAGAGTCAAAGCTGGCTTGCTGCAATAACTCCACTACCTTCTTGAGAATGTGCATGTATAGTAGGATTTGTTGTAAGACTTGCTGAGTACCTTTGTACTCATGTTGCTTTAATTACTGTTTTCAGACGACAACACCGCCCCCTCCGATGGGTTCTATGTAGATCTTGACGTTGACGAGTGACTTGCCACCCAGGTGGTGATCTGAGCTTATGAAGGGCCTATGTAGATAGACATGCTTCGTCAAGCCTTCTTTCTTTCTAGTGTCTGTACTCAGACAAGTTTGCTTCCGCATGTGCTTGTATGTTTGTCGGGTGGTAGGTGCGACATATGCCAACGGGTGGCTTATCATTGTGGGAGCCAGTAAGACATCGCCGGTGCCTGGAAACGGGATAAGGCGAAGACATGCACGCCGGCGAATCTTACCCACGTTCGGGGTTCTCCGTGGAGATAACACCCCTAGTCCTGCTCTGCGGGGTCTCCGCATGATCACTAGATCAACACAAGTGGCTACAAGAGGCTTCTTGAGCTGTTTGGCTAGAGGAGGAAGAAGGGCAGGGCTAGCTCTCCTTTTCTCTCTATTTGGTGTCTAAAACTCTCAGAGCTCAACCCTTTGCATGGGTGCCCCGGGGGGTTTATATAGGCCTACCCCCCAGGGGTACAATGGTAATCCGACTGGACGCGGGTCCTAGCCGTCAGTGTCTGTATTCGCCGGCTTCACCGCCGACTACTGGGGCCCGCCGACTGGTGGGTCCCGCCAGCTGCCGGCCTCTTGGCTGATAGGCCGGCCCCACCGCCTGGGGGTCTTGTCGGTGGCTGGTTACTGTAGCCTGGCTTTGTCGAGGTAAGCATGGCTACAGTGCCACCGCCTGGCGGGCTCTCACTGTAGCCTTACCTCGTCTTGTCTCCTTAATGATGCACATACTTCGAGGGAGTGGGGTAGCCGGCTATTGGGAGCCGGCTACGCCCCAGACCGACTAGGGGAGGCTTGGCCGCCTTTGAGCGTCTCTCTGGCTGAAGGGGCCCGCCGCCCGCGGGCCGTACCGACAGCCTGTCGTGGGTGGCGTCATGGTCAACATGGCAACAGTGCCACACTGGACGAGGGATGGCCGGCCCGGGAGCCGGTCTTCTTGTGGCCGGCTTCTGGGAATCGGTCCTCTTGTGGCCGGCTTCTGGGAGCCGTCCATCTTGTGGCTCTCTTCGGAAGGGTTTTTAGGGTCGGGTCGCCTTCCAGTAGTCGGCCTGTGAGATACCCGGCCAGGGGAAGGCGACCCTGTGCTTTGGGTTCTTGAAGGCTCGATCGGCCCGATAATTTTTGAAGAACCAAGGGGAGTCGGTTAGGCTACCCGTGGCCATTTACTCCGACAGTAGTCCCCGAAGCTGGTCGGGCTTTGAGGCTGAAAGGAGGACGAGAAGCTCAATCAGCTTCCTATCTTGAAGAGCCAGCAGCTAGGTGCCGGCTTTGGTCAGGTGCGCCGTCTTGGTGAGGTTTTGAAGTCTGAAGGCGGGAGCCAGCCGGCGCGCACGCCGGGTCGCGGGCCGGCCGCTTGCTGCCCGCACGCCATGTGGCACCCTTCGGCTGGAAGGGCCTGCCAGCCCACGCGCGTGATGGGACGCCGCTGCAGGCCGGGGCCCGCCACTTCCATGCCTAGGCCTTGGTGTGGATCTTCTGTGGCCCAAAACGGGCCGCTCGCCTTCCAACGGCAGTTTCCGCACGCCGTTAGGGCGCAATGATCGCATGACGTGGGGGAGTGGGCGCAGTTAATTCCACGCCCCCCACACCTCACCTCCTCGGCTTCGCGGCACGAGGCTATAAATAGGGGGAGGAGGGGGAGCGGCAGACGCTCGCACGCTCACCCTCGCTCCGCCATCTTCTTCTTCTTCCTCTCCGTCGCCGCAGCCCCTCGCCGCCGCGCCGTCCCTCTAGTCTTCGCACCACCCCGCAGCTTCGCCACCGCGGGGCTTTGGTTTCGCCGTCGCCGCGCCCTTTCTCATCAGCTTCTTGCCGTCATGTTGCGCGGCGGAGACTGGGATGGCTCCAACGTCCACGCGGACCACATCGACTTCCTCCGCAAGATGTGGCGGTTGCCCGGCGAGGACCACGTGCGGGTCCGTCTTGCGCCGAAGAGGGAGATCTCGCCGGTGCCAGTGGAAGGCGAGTGGGTAATCTTCCGGTCGTACTTCCTGCGCGGCCTTGGCCTGCCTACAAGCGCCTTCTTCCGCTCCTTCCTTGAATTCTACCAGCTCCAGCCACACCACCTCACTCCAAACACGGTGGTGTTGCTGTCTGCCTTCGTCACTTTATGCGAGGGCTTCCTTGGCATCCTTCCCACCCTTGAGCTTTGGGGGGAATTCTTCCAGTCCAAGCTCGGCACCGCCATGCAGGGCGTGCCGGCTCAGAGCGGCGCCTTCATCGCGGTGCGGAGGCCGGCAGCCGACAACCCTTTTCCTCCCATCACGCTGATCCAGTCAGTGAAGCGCTGGCAGAAATCCTACCTCTACGTGAAGAACGTCGCCCCGCAAGGCGACTTCGTCAACTTGCCGGCTTATGTAGCCAGCCCGCCGGCTGGGAGGCGGCCCCAGTGGTCCTATCGGGCCAGAACGCTGTCGCCGGCTGGAGCCGCCGCCGTCGCGCGACTCCGGGTAATGGTCCAGTCGGAGGGCCTGACCGGGTCCGACCTGCTGGCCGCCTTCGTGGTGCACCGGGTGCTCCCGCTCCAAGGCCGCCCTCATATGATCTGTCAGATGAGCGACCAACTCGATCCGAGTCGGATGTGCACCAAGGAGATGCCTCACGCTGAGGAAGCTCTCATGGTGAACTACCTCGCGAACTGCAAGCTCACCGACGAGTGGCAGTTTGGCAAGGGGCCGTACTCCCGTGCCCATCCCCCGCCTATGGTAAGCTTTCTTTATCTTCTCTTCTTTGCTTTTGTCACTAAGTTTCTCTTGGCTGACTCTGATCAGTCGGTTTGTCTTGACAGAGCCCCCTCCTTCGACCGGCAGCCGGAGCAGTGGGGGCGGATGTCGGGACCCCGATTCTAAGTCACACCGATCTAGCATGTAACACCTCATATCACTTTGCGGCCTCACGCACGGTATTCCCACGGGTGTCGCCTTACCATGGCCCGGGACCGTTTGCGCCTTTTGGCTCACGTATATGACAATGTCGCTAGCATCCATATGACAGAGAACCCGGGCCGACATGGCTAGTCGTGAACCCAAAGCGGCACTAACGTATGGGGACAGGCATACATGAATCAACATCGAACGTGTCGGTCAGCAGCGTGTGAATCCGGGCTGTAGCACTGGGCTAACAGGACTCCGGGAACCCGGGCTGTAGCAGGCTAGGCAGGACTCCGGATGTCACCGCGTGACATTTCCCCGAAGGGACAGACACAGGAATGATGTGAAACACATGCCGGCCAGTCAAGTGTCCAGAGCAGTAGTGCTGGGCTAGCAGGACTCCGGTGAACCGGGCTGTAGCGGACTACTATGGCTCAAGGAGGCACTAGACTACATTTCTCCATAAGAGAGGCTGCCAAGGATAAACAACTAGATTGTCGGATCCCACACATAGCAATACACGTTACACGTACGCATAACATGCAAGTATGTGCTGTACAACATGGCATCACAACATAACGCAAACTCATATAGATAAAAGGCCCAGAAGAGCCACATAGCATTAAGTACAAACAGGGGTCACATGACCCATCATTCAGAGCATACAAGCAACGGAAGCATTACATGTCTGAGTACAGACAACTACAAAAGAAAAAGGCTGAGAAGCCTGACTATCTACAAGACCCTCCCAAGGGTTCAAGATCGTAGCTGAGGTACAAGCTACTCGTCGAAGTCCAAGCGGAGCTACTAGTAAGACTGAAGTCTCCGCTGCAAAAACATGAATAAAGCAACATGAGTACGAAGGTACTCAGCAAGACTTACATCAGATCCTATCATACATGCATTTGTATCAAGAAGGTAGGGTGGGGTTTAGTTGCAGCAAGCCAGCTTTGACTCAGTGGCTATCCTGTTCTACGACTGCGAGAATCTTCTTTGAGGTAAGAAGGCGCACACGAGTCCACTAATCACCACCTCAATACACTACTATGGATTCATTCCCGTCTCACTACGAGAAGCCATCCATAGCACTCACACTTATCTTGAGCATTTTAGAGTATCCACTTCAAGTTGTCTATGTACCACGTAAGCATCCAAGAAGTCCATAACCGAGGACACGGCTATTCGAATAGATCATGATAACCCTGCAGGGGGTGTACTGCGTCACACACGCTCTCGCCACTTACTGCCATGTACACGTCATGTACCTCGGCAACCTTCAAGCGGAAGCCTGGCGAGGTGTCGGCCACGACCTGACTAACCACACAAGACTCTAGTCCAGGTTTATCGCCTATTCGGGTTCCATCCGCAAGGAGATCCGGCCGGGGTGTCGCTCACGACCCCAAACGATGTGTACAGGGTTCCCGAGCCCACCATCCGGGTGCCACTCGGTACACCGGGCCACGTGTGCCTAGTCTGTCCCAAGCCCACCCTGCCGGGTGCCACTCGGTAGAAAAATAGCACTACCTACAAACACCAGAAACTAGTTACAACTCCTGGACAGAGACCAAGTTGGTTAATAAGTCGAGAGGGGCACTTAAGCATTCCAATGTGTGGTAGTAACTAGTCATTGGACAACATACACAGAACTCAGTGCTTAAGGATGGTTCCAGTGAGACAACCCACCATGTACTCCTACATGGCCTCTCACCGCTACCTTTACCAAATCGTGTTCACACGCTTAATTCTCGGCACCAGAACATATCGTAACACTCCAATTCATTCCCAATGAACCAGACCTGACACAACTCTAAGCAATAGCAGGCAAGGCATGGTAGGAACACAACATGGCTCAATCAACTCCTACACATGCTAGTGGGTTTCAACTATTTACTGTGGCAATGACAGGTCATGCAGAGGAATGGGTTCAACTACCGCAGCATAAAGTAGCAGTTGAATCGTTGTTGTCCTAATGCAGTAAAAGAGAGCAGGAGCAAGAGAGTAGGTTTGTATCGGAATGAACAAAGGGGGTTTGCTTGCCTGGTAGATCAACAGGGTGGCACTGCTCCTCAGACAGGTACTCTGGAACACTCTCCGGAGCAGGACCTATCGAGAGGGAACGGTGTCGACAGTCAAAACACAATCATATGCAACAATATGATGCATGAATATGGCATGAATATGTGATGTATTTTGAGCCAATGCATTTAGCATTCAACTTGGAAGAGATCCATTTGAACCAAAGGTTCAAATGCAACTCTAATTTAAGTCCTTATATATGCCATTTATATGTTTTCACTTATACAGTAGGTATAAGTTGGTTTGTCATGCATGAAACTAGTACAAATGGATAGATTGCATTTTTCTGATAATTTTTCATATATAAATTATTTAAATCTGAGCTACGGTTGAATTTCTATGAATTTTAGAAGTTTTACTAATTTTCTGGAATTTCCTGATTTATTTTAAATCCAGAAAAAGGGTTTATTGCGTCAGCACTGCGTCATCATGATGTCAGCGGGTCAACGGTGCTGACCTGGTCAACCTGACGTGTGGGGGCCACACGTCAGTGACTCAGTGTTAACCCGAGGGGTTTTCTAGTTAATCTAAATTATCTAGCGGTGCTGGGGCCCATTGTCAGTGTCAGTGGGGGTAGATTACAGGGTGATTAGCCTTAAGCTAATCACCTGACAAGTCGGGCCCACATGGCAGGCCGGAGAGGTCGTCGCCGGCGACCTCTGGACGCGGCGGCGTCCGCGATATAGGCCACGGGGGCGGCAGCTGAGGGCATCGGGGCGTAGCCCGGGCTCGTCCGCATCCAGCGGAGGCGACGGGAGGACGCAGGGTGGCCGGAGCTCGCTGAAGCAGAGCTCGCGGCGGCGAGGAGCTACGGCCATGGTGGGGGTCGGGGCTACAGCGCGGGAACGGAGAAACGGAGAGAGGGGAACGGGGCAGGAGCTCACGGTGGACTCGACGGCGTCGTCGGAGAGCTCGGGGACGCACTGGAGACGGTGGGGCCACGAAGACGATCTCCGGCGGCCGGAGTTGATGACGACGGCGGTGGAGGCGCTCCAGGGCGTTCCGGCTTGCGTGGCTCAGCGGAGGGGTTCAGCGCGAGGAGGCGGAGCTCTGGGACACGACGGAGGTGCGAGGGGATGGCGGGGAGCGCGGGGCAGCGAACGGCGTGTTCGAGCGTCGCGGGAGAGAGCGGGAGAGAGAAGGGGAGAGGCGCAGGAGAGAGGGAGTGAGGCCTGGAGGGGTCGTGGCGTCGTCCAGGCGACCGAGGCGTCGAGGGAGGGGAGGGCAGGCAAGCAGCTGCCGTGGCGCGCATGCGCGCGGCGTGCGGCGACCACGCGCCCTGTCCCTCTGGCGCGAGGAGGGGGACGACTGGCGCTGGCTAGTCAGCTGGGCTGGCCTGCTGGGCCAGGCCAGGCCGCACAGTGCCAGGCCGCAGGTAAGCTCCCTTTTCCTATTTCTTTTTCTTTTCTAATTTTCTGACATTTGTTTGGGTTAATAAAAATACTAAACCATTTTATTTACTTATGCCAATTTTTATAGGGGCTAGTGGTATTATTCCAGAACTCCTCAACAAATGGCATAATTTTTGGACAATATTATATATATAACAATATATATCCAAAGCAAATAATTACTGCATTAATTCCAAATGCCCAACATAAATATTTATGATCTCCTAAAAATATTGGTTTGGTTTTTATCTCTGTCCAATATTTTCAGAGAGCAACATGAACATTTTCTTGGACCCTTTTGGAGCAATTTTTATCTGGGTCATTTCCAGAAATGATTCTGAGGGTTTCACAGATCCCCATTTCAAATTTAAATGAAATTTAGACATGATGCACACATGACTAGCTAGTCTAGGTCATACCAGAACTAGGGACGTGACAGCGGAGCTCCAATTTCTCCCCGACCGGGCGACGCATGACTTGGATGACCCCGACTTGGGGGCGGCCGCTATGGACGACAACACCGAGGGGGGAGGCGGCGAGGCAGGCGGCTCCGGGCTTGGAGCTAGCTTCGAGGACTGGCCGGATGATGACGAGGCGGAAGTCGTCCCGTGCCGCCAGCCGGCGTTCGATCATAGCGCGGGCTCGTCTACCGCGCCGGCTGCCCGAGGTGGCACGCAGAAGCGCCGGGCCGCGTCGGGCCTATTCGACAGTTGGTCGAAGTAGCCCAAGAGCACGGCAGCGGCGACCAAGCGGGACGAGGCAGCCGCGAAGGCTACCCGCTTCCGCAAGGTGGTGAAGCAGCCACAAATGGTTTCGGCGTAAGGGTCGATTCTCTCACATATTCCCTCTTCTTTTTCGTTGATATCTTCTGAATCCTTGTCTTGACTTATCACACGGGCTCCGCTCTCTCTTGAGCGGACCGCTGCCGCCTCCGTGGTTGGATCGGCAGGAGGATCCGCAAGCACCCGCCGCGTGGACCCTCATGCCGAGCTTCAAGCGGCGACGGAGTGGAATGCGCAGGAGGCACGGGAGGAGCAGGAGGCGGAGGAGCTGAGGGCGGCCGCTGCCAAGGCGGCGCAGGATTTGGCGGAGGAGTCGACGGCGGCACAAGCCGACGCGGCAGCCAAGACCCAGGTGGAGGCCGCAGCCATAGAGAGGGCGGCGGAGGCCCTGCTTGTCGTCCCCCTACGCGTCGTGGCGCCCGAGATCCCGAAGCCCCCACCGAAGGAAGCCGGTGGCGACCTGCCGGGGATGGAGAGGGAGGAGGACGACGTCGTCGCCTCGGAGGGGGAAGCGGCACCGCCAACGCCGACTGGGGCGGACCAAGGCAGCCGGCCTAACGCGCCGCCCGTGTAGCCGGCTGGAGGCGAGCCGGCTGCGAGGATGGACCTGGTGGTCCGGTCGCCATCGCGCCAGCGCGCGGGGAAGGCAACTTCAGCGCCGGACCCGCAGAAGGCCGCAGGCTCTAGCTTGTCGGCTCAGGATCTGGAGATGGCCAGCGCCAGCTCGGGGTGGACGCCGGGTGGTGGGACGGCCGTGGTGAACGTGGCGGCGCAAGAAGTCCGGAACCGGCTTCAGTCCCAGGCCGCCGTGCTGAGGCAGTACAATCAAGAGTTCCTCGCGACACGGACGGCCATTCGGGTGAGTCTTCTCGCTTTTCTGTTTCTTGATCTTGATTTCTTCCGTGGGGGCGCGTCAGCGCACCCACTCGGTGTAGTCTCCGAGTTCCGAGTCGGCTGCTGAGCAAGCGGCTTGGAACTTCTTAGTAGACTTCAGTTGCTATCTTGTTCTTATCCGCTCCTCTGTCCTACTTGCAGGACTATCACAACCTCCACGCGACTGCCTTCAACTCCCAGGCTCGGGAGCTGACCCAGAAGACCGCTGATCTAACTGAGAGCCGGAGTAACTGCTCCATCTTTTATCTCACGTGGGGGCGCGTCAGCACACCCACTGGGTGTAGTCCCCGAGATTCGGGCCGACTGCTGAGCAGTCGGGCCGGATCTTTCCTGGCGACTTCTTTCTTATTGCTTTTTTCTTCTTTGCCATATCCGCAGAGGCCAATGCCGACCTGAGGGAGTAGTTGGGTGGGGCCCAGACCGCCCTTCGCGCCAAGTAAGCCGAGTGCAACACCTTGGCCCAGGAGCATGACCGCTTGGCCAAGAGGCTGGTCGACCAGGAGGAGAGCCATAAGGCGGCCCTGAAGGCGGTGCAGGATAGCGAGGCCGCCCTCCAAGCCGAATACAAGACCGAGGCGGCGGGCTAGGCTGAGGCAAGGCAATCGCTGATCAACGGCTACGCCCAGATCGAAGATTTGGTTGACGGTAGGCTGCCTTCTTCTTCGTTCCTTTGCTTGCCGCCTGCCATTTGGTCCATTTTTTGACTGTGTTTTTCTCTTCCTTTCTTACTTGTGCAGAGTACTTCCCTGGTTACTCCACTGCCGCCAACCAAGTCGTCGAGGCTCACCGCGAGGCGCAAAGGCAGGCTGGTGCTAAGATCGCGCCGGACGCTCGCCGGACGCTTGAAGAGCAGCTTCTGGCGATCCAAGCCCGCCTCCAGCCGGCTCACCGCATGCTCCGCCGTCTTCAGCGTGTTGGGGCGCAAGTGTTGGCTGCCCTCTGGCCCGGTGAGGTGGTTCCCCGTACCCCCAGTCAGACTGCCGACTGGCTGGAGGTAGCGGTTGGCCGCTTCGAGGCCTGGAAGGCTTCTGCAGCTCGGTCAGGCGCCAGGCGGGCTCTGGAGTTTGTCAAAGCTTGGTATCCTGAGCTGAGCTTGGACCAGCTGGCCACCTGGAGGCTGGAGGCCGACGAGGAGCTGGAGGCGGTGCGGCCGGCTATCATCCAGCGCGCCTCGGTGATCGCCGACAACACCGACACCAGTGCCTTTGCCCCTGAGGTGGATGATGACGGCATTGCTCAGCCAGAGGAGTGGTTTGGGCTGAACCCGGCAGACGGTGAGGACTTGGTGGAGGAGATCGACTCCAGCGACGAGGGCGAATAGGAGGAGGGAGAGGATGGTGAAGACGCCGTGCCAGATGGTGGAGCAACCGGCCAGCCTCAGCTTGATCGTGCCTCCAGCAACGAGGCGCGTGCGAGCGCGCCGCCTGCAGCCGGCGATGATCAAGCCGAGACTCGCCAACCGGCCACTCCTCCAGCCAGCACTGCCGTCTCCACCGACCTGCCTGGCTCGCCTATTGCACCCTTGACCTGATCCGCCGTCTTTACTTTCCTGTTTTATTACTCTTTGAACAATATTTTGTTAAGTTTGCGCAGTTACACCCACTGGGGGTGTATCCAAACTATGTTTAATGCCGGCCTTTCGAAGGCCTTTTGTGTAAATATAATCATGCATGTGCTTGGCTTCCGATTGTTCTTGCTTTTCATCCTTTTGGCTGTTTCCTTTGCCGCCCTCCCTTGGTTGCCGCCTTCCCAGCCGGACCGCTGCTCTACAGTCTGTGGCTGGGGAAGGGCTTGGTCGTTTGAGAGGGCAAGTACTCTAGCTTTCTTGGATTGTAGCAAGGTGAATGGGAAGCCGGCCAGCCGGCTGTTCTGAGAGCCGGTAGGCGGGGTGGGAGGCCGGCTTGTTTTATATAAGCTCGTTAGTCCTTAGCCGTTTTTCGTGTGGGCATCCTTTCCTGCCTTTGACTCTTGCCAGTCGGACAGTCGGTTCTTCGAGCTGCGACTTTCAACAAGAGAGGGCTTGGGTGCCGGCACACTACTTGTCTGACTGCAGGTAGAACTTTAATATAACTCAAGGCGGCAAGTCCCCGGGCCGACTGATCGAACCCAGTGCCGGACAGATAAACAAATGTAATAATACATTAAAAGGTATGACACTCGTCATACATAGATAAAAGATGGCAGTCCCCGAGCGCTCCTCGGGGGGCCCGTTGTCTTGTACTTAATACAAAAGTTAGCTAGATACATACTGCTTTTAACTGTAAAATCTTCGGAGGAGATTGGCATTCCGTGGTCGTTTCGACTCTTTGCCGGAATCATCTCTCTTGCGTGCCTTCGGCTTCTCCGCGTCGATCAGGTAGTAGGAGTCATTGCCTAGAGCCTTGCTGATGACGAAGGGGCCTTCCCAAGGGGCCGAGAGATTGTGCGGGCCGGCTGTTCGCTGGATCAGCCGGAGCACAAGATCGCCTTCTTGGAAGGATCTTGGCTTGACCTTCCGGTTGTGGTAACGGCGCAAACCCTGCTGGTAGATGGCGGACCGGCTGAGTGCTAACAGCCGACCCTCTTCCAATAGATCAACGCCGTCTTCTCGCGCTTCCTTGGCCTCCGCCTCCGTGTACATGGTGACCCGAGGTGAGTCGAACTCAATGTCAGTTGGGATGACAGCCTCAACACCATATACAAGGAAGAAAGGGGTGAAGCCGGTTGACTTGTTCGGGGTAGTACGCAGACTCCAGAGGACAGCCGGCCGAACGCTCCAGTGGTACGACCAGTCGGGGCTTGATGCCGGAGAGGATGAGGCCGTTTGCTTGCTCGACTTGGCCGTTTGACTGCGGGTGGGCAACGGACGCTAAGTCGAGTCGGATGCCTTGTGTCGCGCAGAAACGTGCCAGTGCTCCTTTGGCAAAATTCGTGCCATTGTCGGTGATGATGCTGTGTGGTACGCCATACCGGGTGGTGACATCTGCGATGAATGTCACGGCAGTTGGCCCGTTCAGCTTCTTGATTTGTTTCGCTTCAATCCACTTGGTGAATTTGTCCACGGCGACAAGCAGATGTGTGATGCCGCCGCGCGCCGTCTTGAATGGGCCCACCATGTCCAATCCCCAGACGGCAAAGGGCCAGGTGAGGGGGATGGTCTTGAGTGCAGAAGCCGGCAGGTGTTGCTTGGAGCTGAAGACATGGCACCCTTTGCAGCATTTGACTAATTCCTTGGCGTCTTCCAAAGCAGTCGGCCAAAACAACCCATGGCGGAAAGCTTTGGCGACAAGTGATCTTGAGGCCACGTGGTGGCCGCATTCACCTTGGTGGATGTCCTTGAGGATTGCTATGCCCTTCTCTGGCTCGACGCAGCGCTGGAACACTCTAGTCCCCGGGCCGCCTGTCGAAGTCCCTGAGCCGCCTGCTGGGTTCCCCAAGTCGGATCCGACTGCATCAGGGGCAGGCGGTACGAAGATGGAGTCCGATTCTGGAGACGGCTTGACAGACGGTTTGAGGAGGCGTTGGAGGGAGACGCTGGTTGGTATAGCTTGTCGGGTGGAGCCGATTCGTGCCAGGGCATCTGCTTGCTCGTTGTCGGCCCGTGGCACGTGGAGGAACTCGCATCCTTCAAAGTATCCGCTGATTTGCTGAATAAGGAATCGGTAGCTCGCCATGTTTGTGTCCTTGGCGTCCCAGTTGCCGGATGACTGTTGGACTACCAAATCCGAGTCGGCATAGCACAGGATCCGGCGGATGCCGAGCTCTTTGGCTAGACGGAGCCCATGTATGAGCGCCTCGTACTCGGCCACATTGTTGGAGGCGGCAAAATGAATTTGCAATGTGTATCTGAGTTTGTCGCCCATGGGAGAGGTGAGGACGATGCCGGCTCCCAAGCTGGTGCGCATCTTGGATCCGTCGAAGTGCATCCGCCAATGAGTGGAGTCGGGAGCCGGCGGTAGGTACTGGGTCTCGGCCCAGTCGACAAGGAAGTCGGCCAATGCTTGCGACTTGATGGCGGTGCGAGGGTGGTAGAAGATCGTGTAAGGAGCCAGCGCGATGGCCCACTTAGCCACCCGGCCGGATGCATCCCGGCTGCCTATGATCTCGGCGAGCGGGGCAGTACACACGACCGTGATGGGATGCTCTTGAAAGTAGGCCTTCAGCTTCTTGGCGGCGAAGTATACTCCATAGCACATCTTCTGGTAGTGCGGGTAGTTTTGCTTCAAGGTGGACAGTACTTCGCTCAAATAATACACAGGCCTCTGGACTAACTGAGCCCGGCCTTCTTCTGGGCGTTGGACCACAATAACTGTACTGACCACTCGGCTAGTCGCGGCAATGTAAAGGAGCATGGGCTCTTTCTCAGTCGGCGCCGCCAAGACAGGCGGCGTGGTCAGCATCTTCTTCAACTCGTGAAAAGCTTGGTCTACTTGGTTGTTCCACTCGAAGTGGGTGGACTTTTTCATGAGTCGGTACAGGGGGAGAGCCTTCTCTCCTAGCCGGCTGATGAATCGGTTCAGGGAGGCCAGGCACCCGTTAAACTTTTGGACGTCTCGCAGCTTGGTAGGAATCTCCATTCTCTCTATGGCCTTGATCTTCACTGGGTTGCACTCGATGCCGCGTTCGGAGGCCAAGAAGCCTAGAAGCTGGCCGGCTGGTACTCCGAACACGCATTTCTCCGGGTTGAGCTTGATCTGAAACCGGTGCAAGTGGGCAAATGTTTCTCTGAGGTCTTCCAGCAGGGTGCCGCGCTTCTCCGTCTTCACCACAATATCGTCTACATAGACATGGGCATTTCTGCCGAGTTGCTTGAGGAGGCATTTCTGCATGCAACGCTGAAAAGTGGCACCGGCATTTCTCAAGCCGAATGTCATAGTCACGTAGCAGAAAGCTCCGAATGGTGTGATGAAGGCGGTCTTCAGGCGGTCGGCTGGATCCAACTTGATCTGATGGTAGCCTGAGTAAGCATCCAAGAAACTCAATAGCTCGCATCCGGCTGTGGAGTCTATCACTTGATCGATTCGAGGTAAGGCAAACGGATCTTTGGGGCAGGCTTTGTTGAGGCTGGTGTAATCTATACACATGCGCCATTTATTGTTTTTCTTCAACACCAGGACCGGGTTGGCAAGCCATTCTGGAAAAAACACCTCCATAATGAAGCCGGCTGCCAGAAGCCGGGCTATCTCTTCTCCTACAATCCTTCTCTTTTCCTCCGACAGTCAGCGGAGGGGTTGTTTGACTGGTTTTGCGTTTGCTCGGACGTGTAGCTTGTGCTCGGCGAAATCCTTCGGAACATCCGGCATGTCCTTTGGGGACCATGCAAAGATGTCCCGATTCTCACGAAGGAAATCGATGAGCTCGCCTTCCTATTTGCTGTCCAAGTTTGCACCAATGACAGCAAACCTCTCCAGGTTCTCCGGGTCCAGAGGTATCTTCTTTGTTTCCTTGGCCGGCTGGAAGGACCCTTGAGCATCATATTCCTTGGGTTCAGGGGACAGGGTCGGCTGCTTGCCGGCCATGGCCACGACTCGGTCCAACATCTTCTTTTCTTCAGCGATCACCAGGGACTCGGCCAGCCGGCTGCTGGCTGCAGCACACTCGGAGGATTTCTTGTAGTCTCCGGCTATGGTGATGATCCCCTTTGAACTCGGCATCTTCATCTTGAGGTAGGCGTAGTGGGGCACAGGCATGAACTTGGCCAGGGCAGGTCGGCCAAGCAATGCGTGGTAAGGGCTCTCTAGATCCACCACTTCAAACCAGATTGCTTCTCGGCGGAAGTGATCCTTGTCTCCGAAGAGAACATCCATCTTGATCTTGCCGATTGGTGAGCAGGACAGGCCGGGTACGATGCCATGGAACACAGTCCGGCTTGGCATGAGTTGCTTCGTCTTGATGTTCAGCTTCTCCATGGTGTCGCGGTACAGTATGTTGATGCTGCTCCCACCGTCAATCAGTACATGGGAGAAACGGGTAGCTCGCCTTCCCGTTGCAAGGGTGGCGTCTAACAATAACGCATAAGAGCCGGGAGACGGCATCACCTCTGGGTGATCGGCCCGGCTCTAGCTGATGGGCTTCTCAGACCAATGCATAAACTCTGGGTTGCTAGAGGCCACCGCGTTGACTTCTTGGTGCTGTCGGCGCCGACTGCGCCTGTCGTCAGTTTGGCTTGTAAAGACGACGTAGGCGGCGTGCTCATCCGGGAACTCGTCTTGAATGGCTCCGACTGCTGGTCGGGCAGCCGGCTGCTGAGGGGCTGGAGGTGGCGGGCCAGCAGGTGGAGGCGGCACCAGCCCTTCGCCTTTGGAGATCCGCGTGAGCCAATGACACTTTCGGGCTGTGTGGTTGGATGGCTTCGCGCCACTGTGGAACTTGCAGGGGGCATCAAGCGTTTGCTCGTAAGAGAAAGCCGGCTGCCAAGCCGGCCAGCCGCCCTTCTGCCTCTTGGGCACGGGCCGCTCTTCAGGTTGTTCGTCTTCGACTGTGGCCACTTGCCGACTGGCGGAAGGTGGCATAGGGGCCTTGCACTTGTTGTCGTTCTGGTAAGGGCGTTGATTGGAGTCACCAGCCGGCGTCTTGGGAGCCGGAGCGAGCACCTTTCCAGAGGCGTCCACTCGAAGCTCGGTCTTCATTGAAGAGTCGGCCGTGGCGTACTTGTCTGCTATGATCAGCAGCTCATCGAGGGTAGTCGGTTCGTCGCAGAGGAGTCGGTGCTTGAGAGGGTGCCCTCTCGGCACCCGGCGGTGAAGTACTCTATGGCTTGAACCTCGTGCACCCCTTCGCAGGAGTTGCGGAGCTCGGCCCAACGCGTGAGGTAGTCGCGAGTTGATTCGCTGGGCCCTTGGACGCATAAGGAGGGCTGGCGGGGCTTAGGAGGCCGCTTGTACATGCTGGTGAAGTTGTGGATGAAGACTTCCGTGAAGTCTAGCCAGCTGTTGATGCTGTAGGGCTTGAGGCTGTTCCACCAAGTGCGTGCTGTGCCTTGAAGCATGAGCGGGACGTACTTCACGGCAACGCGCCTGTTGCCGTTCGCTATGCGGACTGCGGTGGAGTAATCGATCAACCAGCCTTCCGGCTTCACGGAGCCGTTGTATTTTGGCATGTCTCTTGGGTGCGAGAACCATTTGGGGAAGGGCTCGTCGCGGATGCGGGGGCCAAAGCAAGGCGGACCGACATCGTCTTCTTCTTCTAGCGCCAGGGATCGCGCTAGGCGGTCGATCCGGTGGCGGGCGTTGTTCTCGCCGACTCCTTCGCAGTAGCCTAGTCGGCCGCCGAGAGTCGGATGCGTAACAGGCGGAGGGGTGGGATATCTCTCCCCACGAGGCGGGGGAGGCGGCGGATCGCCTTGTCGTTCCACAGCTCGGGGGTGGCCTTCTGCGTCGCGCTCGATGGTGAGCCGAGTCCGACTGCGGCTAGCAGCCGACTCCTTCTCTTTTCTCGCGCGGGCGCCGTCTGCAGTCGGCGTCCGGGATGTCGCGCCGTGCTCTCGGCGTGGGGGAGGACTTTCAGCGCGGGCGCTGGCTTCATGCCACTCTGCGGCCGCGTCGATCAGCTGCTGGATGCGTCTAGTCATGTAGGGGAGTTCGTCGGCCCCCAGCCTGTTCAGCTCGTCTACGGCCGCCTGAGCGGCACGCAGGTTCTCGAGTGGCGTGGCGTAGACTTGGCGGTCTGCTCCCAGCATGCTGGCAATGGCCGCGCCGCGCTTCTTGACAATGCCGGCTCGGCTCGGCCCGCCAGGAGGCGGTGTACCAAAGGCGGCGCGGTCGACTTCGTGCTGGTGAGCCTCAGTGAGGCGTCTCATGGATGCTATCTTCTGGCCCTCCGCGACGAGGGCGAGGCGGCGTGCCTCCAGTGTCTCGACGCCGACGTCGGCCGGGATGGGGACGGACAAGTCATGCAGCGCCGTTTGTAGGGCGTTGTGGGTGTTCTCGCCTAAGACGGCACCGTGGCTGATGACCAGCACCTCGGTGTCAGCGCTACTGCCATTGTCGGCTCGAGGAAGAGGGTCATCGATGATCACCATGTTGGTGGGGCAGGCGTCAAGCGATGCCGTGTCGGAGTCGACAAGCATCGGGTCGGTGGAGCCGACCGACTCCAAGTCCACAGCAAGCTCGCTAGAGACGTGAAGCTGGCCGAGGAGGCTGACGAGGCGGCTCTCGGGGCAGTCTGTGCCCGTGTCGGATGCAGGCTCGTCGGAGATGCGAGCCTCGCCAAGAAGATCGGCGGGCAGCTCGCCGCGGAGGCATCGCCGACGCCTTGCAGCGCGTCGGGGCAAGCGCCATCGGGCGTGCCGGGCTGGCTACGCTCGCTGGGGTGGAAAAGGGTTCCTGTCCAGAACAGGTCTCCGGACGACGGTGCACCTGGCCCCACGGTGGGCGCCAAATGTCGGGTGGTAGGTGTGACATATGCCAACGGGTGGCTTATCATTGTGGGAGCCAGTAAGACATCGCCGGTGCCTGGGAACGGGATAAGGCGAAGACATGCACGCCGGCGAATCTTACCCAGGTTCAGGGCTCTCTGTGGAGATAACACCCCTAGTCCTGCTCTGCGGGGTCTCCGCATGATCACTAGATCAACACAAGTGGCTACAAGAGGCTCCTTGAGCTGTTTGGCTAGAGGAAGAAGAAGGGCAGGGCTAGCTCTCCTTTTCTCTCTATTTGGTGTCTAAAACTCTCAGAGCTCAACCCTTTGCATGGGTGCCCCGGGGGGTTTATATAGGCCTACCCCCAGGGGTACAATGGTAATCCGGCTGGACGCGGGTCCTAGCCGTCAGTGTCTGTATTCGCCGGCTTCTCCGCCGACTGCTGGGGCCCGCTGACTGGTGGGTCCCGCCGGCTGCCGGCCTCTTGGCCAACAGGCCGGCCCCACGGCCTGGGGGTCTTGTCGGTGGCTGGTTACTGTAGCCTGGTTTTGTCGAGGTAAGCATGGCTACAGTGCCGCCGCCTGGCGGGCTCTCACTGTAGCCTTACCTCGTCTTGTCTCCTTAATGATGTACATACTTCGAGGGAGTGGAGTAGCCGGCTACGCCCCAGACTGACTGGGGGAGGCTTGGCTGCCTTTGAGCGTCTCTCTGACTGAAGGGGCCCACCGCCCGCGGGCCATACTGATAACCTGTCGTGGGTGGCGTCATTGTCAACATGGCAACAGTGTCGCGCCGGACGAGGGATGGCCGGCCCGTACGGCGCACTGTGGCCGCGCGTGCTCCGGGATTCGGGGGTGGCAGGCTGTACTATAGGCACACCCCGTCTTGTCACCGTTATGTGGGTGCAGCCCTTGAGGGTGCGATCTTGGCCGCTTGCCGGGAGCCGGTCTTCTTGTGGCCGGCTTCTGGGAATCGGTCCTCTTGTGGCCGGCTTCTGGGAGCCGGCCATCTTGTGGCTCTCTTCGGGAGGGTTTTTAGGGACGGGTCGCCTTGTAGTAGTCGGCCTGTGAGATAGCCGGCCAGGGGAAGGCGGCCCTGTGCTTTGGGTGCTTGAAGGCTCGATCGGCCCGATAATTTTTGAAGAACCAGGGGGAGTCGGTTAGGCTACCCGTGGCCATTTACTGCGACAGTAGTCCCCGAAGCTGGTCGGGCTTCAAGGCTGAAAGGAGGACGAGAAGCTCAATCAGCTTCCTACCTTGAAGAGCCAGCAGCTAGGAGCCAGCTTTGGTCAGGTGCGCCGTCTTGGTGAGGTTTTGAAGTCTGAAGGCGGGAGCCAGCCGGCGCGCACTCCGGGTCGCGGGCCGGCCGCTTGCTGCCCGCGCGCCACATGGCACCTTCCGGCTGGAAGGGCCTGCCAGCCCACGCGCATGACGGGACGCCGCTGCAGGCCGGGGCCCGCCACTTCCACGCCTAGGCCTAGGTGTGGATCTTCTGTGGCCCAAAACGGGCCGCTCGCCTTCCAACGGCAGTTTCCGCACGCCGTTAGGGCGCAATAATCGCGGGACGTGGGGGAGTGGGCGCAGTTAATCCCACGTCCCCCCACGCCTCGCCTCCTCGGCTTCGCCGCACGAGGCTATAAATAGGGGGAGGAGGGGGAGCGGCAGACGCTCGCACGCTCACCCTCGCTCCGCTATCTTCTTCTTCCTCTCCGTCGCCGCAGCCCCTCGCCGCCGCGCCGTCCCTCTAGTCTTCGCACCACCCCGCAGCTTCACCGCCGCGGGGCCATGGTTTCGCCGTCGCCGCGCCCTTTCTCATCAGCTTCTTGCCGTCATGTTGCACGGCGGAGACTGGGACGGCTCCAACGTCCACGCGGACCACATCGACTTCCTCCGCAAGACGCGGCGGTTGCCCGGCGAGGACCACGTGCGGGTCCGTCTTGCGCCAAAGAGGGAGATCTCGCCGGTGCCGGAGGAAGGCGAGTGGGTAATCTTCCGCTCGCACTTCCTGCGCGGCCTTGGCCTGCCTGCGAGCGCCTTCTTCCGCTCCTTCCTTGAATTCTACCAGCTCCAGCCGCACCACATCACTCGAAACACGGTGGTGCTGCTGTCTGCCTTCGTCACTTTGTGCGAGGGCTTCCTTGGCATCCTTCCCACCCTCGAGCTCTGGGGGGAATTCTTCCAGTCCAAGCTCGGCAGCGCCATGCAGGGCGTGCCGGCTCAGAGCGGCGCCTTCATCGCGGTGCGGAGGCCGGTAGCCGACAACCCTTTTCCTCCCATCACGCTGATCCAGTCGGGGAAGCGCTGGCAGAAATCCTATTTCTACGTGAAGAACGTCGCCCCGCAAGGCGACTTCGTCAACTTGCCGGCTTATGTAGCCGGCCCGCTGGCTGGGGGGCAGCCCCAGTGGTCCTATCGGGCCAGAACGCTGTCGCCGGCTGGAGGCGCCGCCATCGCGCAACTCCGGGTAATGGTCCAGTCGGAGGGCCTGACCGGGTCCGACCTGCTGGCCGCCTTCGTGGTGCGCCGGGTGATCCCGCTCCAAGGCCGCCCTCATATTATCTGTCAGATGAGCGGCCAACTCGATCCGAGTCGGATGTGCTCCAAGCAGATGCCTCACGCCGAGGTAGCTCTCATGGTGAACTACCTCGCGAACTGCAAGCTCACCGACGAGTGGCAGTTTGGCAAGGAGCCGTACTCTTGTGCCCATCCCCCGCTTATGGTAAGCTTTCTTTATCTTCTCTTCTTTGCTTTTGTCACCAAGTTTCTCTTGGCCGACTCTGATCAGTCGGTTTGTCTTGACAGAGCCCCCTCCTTCGACCGGCAGCCGGGAGCGCCAATTTCTCCCCGACCGGGCGACGCATGACTTGGACGACCCCGACTTGGGGGTGGCTGCTATGGACGACAACACCGAGGGGGGAGGCAGCGAGACTGGCGGCTCCGGGCTTGGAGCTAGCTTCGACGACTGGCCAGATGATGATGAGGCGGAAGTCGTCCCGCGCCACCAGCCGGTGTTCGATCATGGCCCGGGCTCGTCTACCGTGCCGGCTGCCCGAGGTGGCACGCAGAAGCGCCGAGCCGCGTCGGGCCTATTCGGCAATCGACCGAAGAAGCCCAAGAGCACGACAGCGGCGACCAAGCGGGACGAGGCAGCCGCGAAGGCTGCCCGCTTTCGCAAGGTGGTGAAGCAGCCACAAATGGTTTCGGCGTAAGTGTCGATTCTCTCACATATTCCTTCTTCTTTTTCGTTGATATCTTTTGAATCCTTGTCTTGAATTATCACACAGGGCTCCGCTCTCTCTTGAGCAGGCCGCTGCCGCCTCCGTGGTTGGATCGACAGGAGGATCCGCAAGCACCCGCCGCGTGGACCCCCGTGCCGAGCTTCAAGAGGCGACGGAGCGGAATGCGCGGGAGGCGCGGGAGGAGCGGGAGGCGGAGGAGCTGAGGGCGGCCGCTGCCAAGGCAGCGCAGGATCTGGCGGAGGAGTCGGCGGCGGCACAAGCCGACGCGGCGGCCAAGACCCAGGCGGAGGCCGCAGCCATAGAGAGGGCGGCGGAGGCCCTGCTTGTCGTCCCCTGCGCGACGTGGCGCCCGAGATCCCGGAGCCCCCGCCGGAGGAAGCCGGTGGCGACCTGACGGGGATGGAGAGGGAGGAGGACGACGTCGTCGTTCGAGAGAGGGAAGCGGCACCGCCATCGCCGACTGGGGCGGACCAAGGCAGCCGGCCTAACGCCCCGCCCGTGCAGCCGGCTGGAGGCGAGCAAGCTGCGAGGACGGACCTGGTGGTCCGGTCGCCATCGCGCCAGCGCGAGGGGAAGGCGACTTCAGCGCCGGACCCGCAGAATGCCGCGGGCTCTAGCTCGTCGGCTCAGGATCTGGAGACGGCCAGTGCCAGCTCGGGGTGGACGCCGGGTGGTGGGACGGCCGTGGTGAACGTGGCGGCGCAAGAAGTCCGGAACCGGCTTCAGTCCCAGGCCGCCGTGCTGAGGCAGTACAATCAAGAGTTCCTCGCGACATGGACGACCATTCGGGTGAGTCTTCCCGCTTTTCTGTTTCTTGATCTTGATTTCTTCCGTGGGGGCGCGTCAGCGCACCCATTGGGTGTAGTCCTCGAGTTCCAAGTCGGCTTCTGAGAAGGCGGCTTGGAACTTCTTAGTAGACTTCGGTTGCTATCTTTTTCTTACTCGCTCCTCTATCCTACTTGCAGGACTATCACAACCTCCGCGCGACTGCCTTCAACTCCCAGGCTCGGGAGCTGACCCAGAAGACCGCTGATCTAACTGAGAGCCAGAGTAAGTGCTCCATCTTTTATCTCACGTGGGGGCGCGTCAGCGCACCCACTAGGTGTAGTCCCCGAGATTCGGGCCGACTGCTGAGCAGTCGGGCCGGATCTTTCCTGGCAACTTCTTGCTTATTGCTTTTTTCTTCTTTGCCATATCCGCAGAGGCCAATGCCGACCTGAGGGAGCCGTTGGGTGGGGCCCAGACCGCCCTTCGCGCCAAGGAAGCCGAGTGCAACACCTTGGCCCAGGAGCGTGACCGCTTGGCCAAGAGGCTGGCCGACCAGGAGGAGAGCCATAAGGCGGCCCTGAAGGCGGCGCAGGACAGCGAGGCCGCCCTCCAAGCCGAATACGAGACCGAGGCGGCGGGCTGGGCTGAGGCAAGGCAATCGCTGATCAACGGCTACGGCCAGATCAAAGATTTGGTTGACGGTAGGCTGCCTTCTTCTTCGTTCCTTCGCTTGCCGCCTGCCATTTGGTCCATTTCCTGACTGTGTTTTTTCTCTTCCTTTCTTACTTGTGCAGAGTACTTCCCTGGTTACTCCACTGCCGCCAACCAAGTCGTCGAGGCTCACCGTGAGGCGCAAAGGTAGGCTGGTGCTGAGATCACGCCGGACGCTCGCTGGTCGCTTGAAGAGCAGCTTCTGGCGATCCAAGCCCGCCTCCAGCTGGCTCACCGCATGCTCCGCCATCTTCAGCGCGTTGGGGCGCAAGTGCTGGCCGCCCTCTGGCCCGGGGAGGTGGTTCCCCGTACCCCCAGTCGGACTGCCGACTGGCTGGAGGTAGCGGTTGGCCGCTTCGAGGCCTGGAAGGCTTCTGCAGCTCGGTCAGGCGCCAGGCGGGCTCTGGAGTTTGTCAAAGCTTGGTATCCTGAGCTGAGCTTGGACCAGCTGGCCACCTGGCGGCTGGAGGCCGACGAGGAGCTGGAGGCGGTGCGGCCGGCTATCATCCAGCGCGCCTTGGTGATCACCGACTACACTGACACTAGTGCCTTTGCCCCTGAGGTGGATGATGACGACATTGCTCAGTCGGAGGAGTGGTTTGGGCTGAACCCGGCGGACGGTGAGGACTCGGCGGAGGAGATCGACTCCAGCGACGAGGGCGAAGAGGAGGAGGGAGAGGATGGTGAAGACGCCGTGCTAGATGGTGGAGCAACCGGCCAGCCTCAGCTTGATCGTGCCTCCAGCAACGAGGCGCGTGCGAGCGCGCCGCCTGCAGCCGGCGATGATCAAGCCGAGACTCGCCAGCCGGCCACTCCTCCAGCCAGCACTGCCATCACCACCGACCTTCCTGGCTCGCCTGTTGCACCCTTGACCTGATCCGCCGTCTTTACTTTCCTGTTTTATTACTCTTTGAACAATATTTTGTTAAGTTTGCGCAGTTCCACCCACTAGGGGTGTATTCAAACTATGTTTAATGCCGGCCTTTCGAAGGCCTTTTTTAAATATAATCATGCATGTGCTTGGCTTCCGATTGTTCTTGCTTTTCATCCTTTTGGCTGTTTCCTTTGCCGCCCTCCCTTGGTTGCCGCCTTCGCAGCTGGACAGCTGCTCTGCAGTCTGTGGCTGGGGAAGGGCTTGGTCGTTTGAGAGGGCAAGTACTCTAGCTTTCTTGGATTGTAGCAAGGTGAATGGGAAGCCGGCCAGCCGGCTGTTCTGAGAGCCGGTAGGCGGGGTGGGAGGCCGACTTGTTTTATATAAGCTCGTTAGTCCTTAGCCGTTTTTCGTGTGGGCATCCTTTCCTGCCTTTGACTCTTGCCAGTCGGACAGTCGGTTCTTCGAGCTGCGACTTTCAACAAGAGAGGGCTTGGGTGCCGGCACACTACTTGTCTGACTGCAAGTAGAACTTTAATATAACTCAAGGCGGCAAGTCCCCGGGCCGACTGATCGAACCCGGTGCCAGATAGAAAAACAAATGTAATAATACATTCAAAGGTATGACACTCATCATACATAGATAAAAGATGGCAGTCCCCGAGTGCTCCTCGGGGGGCCCGTTGTCTTGTACTTAATACAAAAGGTAGCGTGATACATACTGCTTTTAACTGTAAAATATTCGGAGGAGATTGGCGTTCCATGGTCGTTCCGACTCTTTGCCGGAATCATCTCTCTTGCGTGCCTTCGGCTTCTGCGCGTCGATCAGGTAGTAGGAGTCATTGCCTAGACCCTTGCTGATGACGAAGGGGCCTTCCCAAGGGGCCGAGAGATTGTGCTGGCCGGCTGTTCGCTGGATCAGCCGGAGCACAAGATCGCCTTCTTGGAAGGATCTTGGCTTGACCTTCCGGTTGTGGTAACGATGCAAACCTGCTGGTAGATGGCGGACCGGCTGAGTGCTAACAGCCGGCCCTCTTCCAGCAGGTCAACGCCGTCTTCTCGCGCTTCCTTGGCCTCTGCCTCCGTGTACATGGTGACCCGAGGTGAGTCGAACTCAATGTCAGTAGGGATGACAGCCTCGGCACCATATACAAGGAAGAAAGGGGTGAAGCCGGTTGACTTGTTCAGGGTAGTGCGCAGACTCCAGAGGACAGCCGGCAGCTCGTCGAGCCAGCAGCCGGCCGAACGCTCCAGTGGTACGACCAGTCGAGGCTTGATGCCGGAGAGGATGAGGCCGTTTGCTCGCTCGACTTGGCCGTTTGACTGCGGGTGGGCAACGGACGCTAAGTCTAGTTAGATGCCTTGTGTCGCGCAGAAACGTGCCAGTGCTCCTTTGGCAAAATTTGTGCCATTGTCGGTGATGATGCTGTGTGGTACACCATACCGGGTGGTGATATCTGCGATGAATGTCACGGCAGTCGGCCTGTTCAGCTTCTTGATTGGCTTCGCTTCAATCCACTTGGTGAATTTGTCCACGGTGACAAGCAGATGTGTCATGCCGCCGCGCGCCGTCTTGAATGGGCCCACTATGTCCAATCCCCAGACGGCAAAGGGCCAGGTGAGGGGGATGGTCTTGAGTGCAGAAGCCGGCAGGTGTTGCTTGGAGCTGAAGACTTGGCACCCTTTGCAGCATTTGACTAATTCCTTGGCGTCTTCCAAAGCAGTCGGCCAAAAGAACCCATGGCGGAAAGCTTTGGCGACAAGTGATCTTGAGGACGCGTGGTGGCCGCATTCACCTTGGTGGATGTCCTTGAGGATTGCTATGCCCTTCTCTGGCTCGACGCAGCGCTGGAAGACTCCAGTGACGCTGCGCCTAACGAGTTCTCTGTTTATTATTGTGTATGCGCCGGCTCGGCGTTGAACTTGTCTTGTCGAGATCTCGTCAGTCGGCAGCTCTCTGTTTACCAGGAAGTTGAGGATGGGTTGGGCCCATGATGGAGCCGTGACTTCTTCTATCGCCAATACGGCTACTGCGACCCGGGTGGGGGGGTTGGGTGGTGAAGAGTTGGAGTCGGCCACCGCCTGTTGGGTCGTTGCAGTCCCCAGGCCGACTGCTGCAGTCCCCGGGCAGGGTTCTGAAGTCCCCGAGCCAGGTGCGACTACGGCAGTCCCCGGGCCGCCTGTCGAAGTCCCGAGCCGCCTGCTGGGTTCCCCAAGTCGGATCCGACTGCATCAGGG